>NC_136000.1:34943962-35243962 GCF_048128805.1 Centroberyx gerrardi
TTATATTGGTAAGCAATGCCATGGTGAGCTCATTTTATTTACAAAGAGACAGAAAGTGGTTTTAAGGTCAGGTAATTATCCTTCTTTAATGCAAAGTCTCTCAAAACACTGGCCTCTAATCCAATTTAAATCAAACCTTAAATATAATGCTATCAATTATTTAAGCTAATCTTCCAATATAGCAGGCCCATAATTCAAATTTTAAATCAGTTAGCAAACACTAATGCATTAAATCACACTAATCTTAAATCATTATAACTTTGTAAATCACTAAGCTATAAACTCAGCAAGCTAATGCTCTACGCACCCCTATAAAGTAGTGCCTAATATCTTATAAAAGGCCTCTAATCCAACTGTACATAAACTTCTAATACTAGCAAGCTAATGCTGTGAAGCTGGTAAAGCCTTATACAAATCAATTTTAAGAACAGTTACAAATTATATTTCAGCTGATTAAATAGACATATAAAACACCTCTCTGTCTTTTGTTTCGCCATGTTAAAAGCATTCATTTAATTCAAAGGCACCTTCCAATCTATTTTCCATAGACATCATTAGACAATAACACATTCAATAGACATCATTCCATGATCATCTCTTCCCCCATCCTTCCCTCCCCATCCCTCCACACAACTTTAGGTGTTGATCCCTGTATCCCTCTTTCTCTTCATCCCTCCATCCTTCCCTGTCTTCATCCTTCCATCCCTTCTTCTTCTTCCCTTAACGACTTCCACCCAGTCATCCTAACATCACTTGCAATAAAAAGTCTGGAGAAGATTGCTCTGCTCAGGAACACAAAACATCTGATGGATCCACTGCAGTTTGCATACAAGGCAGGGTGCAGTACAGTGGACGCCTTAATATTCCTTCTCCACACCATCTATCCACACCTGGACATACCACACTCATATGCCACATCTCCTGTTACAAAAACTGCTGGACATGGGGGTTAGCAGCACCATTATACATTGGGTAGACAGCTTCCTGAATGGCCGCAGCCAGGCAGTCTGAGTCAACTCTGCCCTATCATCATTCATACCTAACAACACAGGAGTACCACAAGGCAGTGTTATGTCTCCAGTTCTGTTCACACTGTACACCAGTGACTGTACATGTCAATCACATGCCTGCCACACCATAAAGTTTGCAGATAACACAGCCATAGTTGGACTCATCTCTGGAAACAATGAGGACAACTACGGGACAGAAATTAACAGGTTCACTAAATGGAGCGATAACCATTCACTCCAACTCAATACTAATAAAACAAAGGAAATGATCATTGACTTTCGAACAAAGGCTAATGATCTAAGCCCTGTTAACATCAATTCAGCTGCAATAGAAATGGTACAGGAATATAAATATCTGGGCGCCACCATTGACTCAAAACTGGACTGGAACTCAAACACACAGGCAATATTCACAAAAGGACAACAGAGACTTTATCTCCTCCGTAAACTCAGGAAATTCAATGTGGATAATAGAATACTGCACCTGTTTTACAAAACCTTCATTGAGAGCATCTTAACATTCTGTTTTCTTGGCTGGTATGGTTCACTCTCTATATCTAACTCCAATAAAATTAACAAAATAGTCAAGATAGCAAGTAAGGTCTGCAGCACCATATGCCAAAACATAACATCTCTCTACAAAATCAGGATCATCTGCAAGACCAAACAAATCATACAAGACGTCACTCACCCACTAAACAACCAATAGGAACTGTTACCCTCTGGCTGAAGGTTCAAAAGTCAAAGTTCAAAACGGGCACACAAATCATTTATCCCAACCAGCATCAACCTTCTAAACAAGGACTCATAATGCTTTACATGTCATGTCTTGAATGTCCAAGTCTTGATCCTTTGTGTCATGTTGTATAGGTATGTGTATGCTAATGCCTACTATCACAAAACAAATTTCCCTGTGGGATAATAAAGTATTCTATTCTATTCTATTCTTCATCTCTCTATCCCTCCTTCTCTTCATCCCTCAACCTTCCTTCTCTGCGTACCTCCATCTGTCCTTCTCCTCATCGTTCTATCTCTCCTTATCTTTATCTCAAGAAATCACAAATTCCATTTAAATTTTTTCCTTAGTGGCAAAAAGCCCACATGTCCAATATTCACTGTACATGAAAACACATGAAGACACCTTAGCAGCCGTCAACAATGAGATTACAAATGTATAAATGAATATTAACTGTAACTAAATTCATATGGATGACCTACATTCAGACAAATAATACATATTTCATAATAAAACTACTAATAGCACAAATAATATTAATAATGCTAATATTAATAATGCAAATACTACTACTAATAATAACACTGATACTACTACTGCACTAATAATACTAATGTTAATAATGCTAATAATAATAGTTAATAATATTATTAGTAATTATTAGTAGTATAGGTAATAATAATAGTAAATTATTATTGTTACAATTATTATAGTACATTATAATATTGAAACTAAATAATTTACAAACTGAATACAGCATTTTAGAAGAAGATAGTCTGCAATATGACCTTCATCATTTTTGCTTTTTTTTTCATGTCCAGGAGACTGAACTGATCATATGAAAATAATGTGTTGTAATCTAAAATCTCACACAAATATAGCTCACACAAACACCATTAGAAGGGAATCTCAAGCAGCTAACCTGGTATCCAAATGTATATCAGCACTATTGTAGGCTATAGCTGTATAGATTAAGAATTTTTGTATTGTATTTTCTGTAATGTCTAGCAGTGAAAGGTTAAAATGTAGCCTCTGCTCTTCAACATGTTGCAGGTCTGAAGTCTTTTAAGTCTTTTATTTAGCAGCAGGCTAAAGCCCTGTGCTGTGATGCTGTGCAGATTAAGCAGGGATTTAGATAGAATCAATTGTCTATTGTTTGTTAATGGCCCTGTGGGGAAAAGCATATTGCAGATTTATAAACCTCTCAACGGGACATTAATAAATCATACAGCCAGCCAACACACACACTCAGATCACACACACAGTAATACACTATAAACAGTGATGTAGTAGTACTGTAAATAAATAGGAGGGTACAGTAGGAGCTCCAGTCAGTGATCATCATAAGGCAAACAACCACCAATATAAATAAAAACAATTGTGCTTTCAGTGCATTTTCCCTTAATTTTACTTGTTAATGAAACTAAGACCATAGGAATAATAAATGTGACTTAAGTAAAAATTCAAAGCTATAGTATAGCTATAGCTATAGTAAAAATTCAAAAATCATGTTTAATTTGTTTAATGTTTAATTTCTGTTTCACAGTGAATTATTTTCATCCTACAAATCTCACACATTCTGTTGTTTCCCTGTCTCAGATCATGTTCAGTTTGTGTTTTAGGGTCAATTATTTTGCCATATAAATGTTAATCACAATGTCATTTCCCAGAGGTACAAACCCAGGCTTTCCTCTATTGACAGAGAATTAATAGCCAGACATATGGAGTCAATTTGGCTTCGTCCCTCTGTGGAACAGACACACACCACACACACACACATGCGCGCGTGTGCGCACATGCACGCACAGCAGAAAGGCCCTTGGGAGCAGCTCACCAGCCTTCAATCTAAATCAGAGCATTCACAGCGAAAATGACTTCAATTAACTTCCAATTCATTCAGTTCAGGAAGTTGATTTTCTTCAACACCAAAGCATTTCATTTTATATCGATGGTATCATATAGTTTATAACATGGATGAATGAATGGATGAATGTGCTATCATGACTAAATCAGCTGCTGTTTGTATTTCTGTATTTCTATCTTGACCTCACTCTTGATTAGTATGGACAATATCTTCAGACAAAAACATTTAGTTAAAATGAAAGAACAAAAGATAATGTCTTTTAGGACAATCAGATATTTAGATATAAAAATGGTAAATATACAGATATAAAAATACAGATATTGTAAAAAGATCATTTAAAACATTGAAAGATTTTCATTTGATTCAGTATATATATATTCAGTATAAATCAGTTTTTTTCAGTATGTCTATTAATAATTTGAATTGGTGGGTAACTGGTATAGACAATGCTGATTTACATATATAGTTGCATATTGAGGCTTTGTAGAGAATAGAGACAACTTATAGATAAACATTGAAAGAGAATCAAAAATATACATAAGGAATTTAGATTGAGATTTATAACCAGAGATACAAATCTAACTAAATCATCAGGCTTACAAGTCAAGTTTATAATGAATGTTGCTCTATAATGGGAGTAATGGGAGTTGTGGGTTAAGTAAGATTATTTAGGTGTTTTAGAAAAGCGGATTATAAACAGAGAAAGACACATTCAATATAGTCATCAGACAAACATCAGACAATTATATTCAGCTTAATATAATGTAATTAACTATATATTAACCCCATAAAGTATTCACTTTTTTGCACATTATATTTATTATATCATGCTCTGATTATAATAATTATCATGCACTCACAATGTGCTTAATGTGGTTATGATGCGTTATAATGCAGTACATTGCCTTATGAACTCCACTTCAAGTAAAATGTAACCAAAACCTTTTATCTCTAACAAGTCAGTGTTTTCAGGAAGTATTTTCTGATAACTGTCAATAATGATTTTTGAGGTTCTATTGGTTTTGAATGGTTATCAATTCACTCAACACATGAAGGACTGTGTCAACTTTCAAATAAAAATGAAAATGGCTGAAACTGGCGTTAGGCCCGTTACATAGTCTTCGCAAGCAATGCATGCAACAACACAAAGAGCTTGTGTTGTAAAACATGTAGTACAAATTTTGTAACGCAATGCTAGCGCATATTGCAATTTCACACGTTTTCGCTAGAGGCGCTACATGCAAATACTGTCAAATGAACAACGACAAACAAAGAAGGAGTACTTTCCAGTGTGGCTCAGTCAGAAGAGACACTGGCTGAACTGGAGCCAACATACAGGCATAAAACAAATCAGTATAATATTCCCGATCTTGCATTCTCCACCTGTCTTCTTTTCAACTTCAACTTCTTTGGCAGCGATGGAGAATGTATAGAAGTACACATTCCTCTACCGTAGCCATTTTTAAACACCCTGCTCATATGTCAACGCTCCAGGATAGTGGCCTTGCTCCCCCTTGTGGATAAATTGGGTATTACCTCAGACAGGGCTCTAGGAAGCTGCTGGACATGCATGTATTATCTAAACGGACAGCTTGCATAGGTCCACAATTTGCATTAGTGTATGCGTTCCTTGCATTTACTATGTAATGGGTCTTAGGAGGTTTTCAGATGACAGCAACATCCAGGGTGAGATGGAAACACAGGGTAGAAGCAGTGCAGCAGATACTGGTAAGAGAAGAGATGCAGGAAAAGGAAACATGCAAAGATAGACAAATAGAAATATAAGTAATCCACACACCTTCATTACAGACAGCATAAACCTCTTGGCCCGCAGTAAGAAAGAAGAAATAGTTTTTATTTCATTGTCATTTTCAACCAAAATGCAGGCAGTGAGTGCCAGGACTATAGAAGTTTATATCATTTAATGCAGACCACCATCACAGAATCACATTTTGATCATTTTAACTGCCAACAACATATGTCTGGCACATAATGCATAATGCTGAAAAAAATGTATTTGGATTTTCTGCAGATTTGATGGAAAATGAGGCTGGTCAGAAATGTAATTCCTACAACTCTACTTCTTCTCATTGGGGCAGTAAACAGGCATTTACATCTTTTTCCTAGCAATCGGTTTAGTTTTCAATTCACATATTTGCTTCTTCTTTCATGTATCACTCTCATTGTCAAATTCTGCATACCAAGCAGACTACTTTTCAGGTTGGCCTGACATCTACTGGTTAAAAGTGTGCTATTGCAATTGCAATCACTCACCTTCTATAGAGTACAACCACAGAATTTGAATGGATAGAACGGCCTTTCCACTGTTTTCTATGGTATTTTGGCCGGTACACCAAAAAATGCCATCTATGGTTAGTTTCTATGGTGACAACGGAAGTTTGGCCATTAAGGCCGTAAAGTGTGTCACACTGGGTGCCACACAGTGTGAGTACGTTAGCTTTGTAATGTTACAAGACTAACATTAAATTATTAAAATGTGATGACTTACCAACAGTAATATAGCGCGACTAAACCCAATCGGTCCAAAAATCCTTGAGTAGCCTCCCTGCTGACAGCAAAGCGACGGAGACAGCGCAACGGCAGTTTTCCACTGCTTGGTCCTTGCTGCAATTTGCCATTAGCCGGTTTATACGGAAGCTAGGCCAACGGTACCAAGGAGGTTTTATATTATGGAACGGTACACATAAAAATGGCCACCGCTCCAACCATGCAGGAGTGTTGATTTGAATGGGAGGGACCATTCTATCCATTCAAATTCTGTGAGTACAACAGGAGGTGACATCACCTGGCACCAAAGACCATCCAATAGCAGATGGCAATTTAAGCAGCATGCTTTGTACCATTAGATGTCAGACTTCACGCAGATTTCAGTTTGGGGTTTAGTTATTCTTTAAAGATGTGGTGGAAGGATGAACATCTAATATATTCATTCCCCATTTGGTTTGTTGTGGTCCCCTGTAGTCAACTCAGTGTATTTCTTCTGGGCTGGAAAAAGTCCCTCCCCTTTATCTGGAGCCCCTCCCACCCCTTAGAACAGTCCTGGCTCAGCCAGTTCCCACAAGGATGGATGCGTATTGTGAAATATGGCAGAGAAGCAAGCATAAACATTGGTATTTTCCATCAAAAGATGGAACCTGAGACAGACCAAAGCTGATGTCGCTGTTTTTCTCCTAGAAAGATAAGTGCAATTTACATTATCTAACATGTCTAGACTATTGCTACTGGGGAAACTAGTCTAGTCCTACTAACTAGATCTAATACCTCATTTCCATTACTCAAAGCCAGGCCATGTGTAGCTGTGCAGGGCTGAGCCTGATAAAGGCAAAGCCCAGTTGGTTTCTTTCCATTATATACAGAGCGAACCATGCTAACATTATGTTTGTTGCTATGCTGCACTGCTGTAGTGACAGGGTACTATTAACGTCATAAGCTTTTTTTCTGTTATGTTAACATGGCAAAGTTTAGCTGACTGATTCACTGAGAAATTATGAATGGAGGACTTAGATTTTGTGTAGTTTTATGTTGTCTTCTTTATTCTCTTCTCTAAATGTATGTACAGAGAGCATTTTTAGGTAACACAGCGCATATAGGAGAGATAACAGTGGTGGGGGCGCTGAGTTATGTGTTCTTCACAAAAGCATTAACAATCATTGACACTAAAAGTATAAAGGCACCAACTCACAGAAAATGTAAAAGCGTAGAAGTAACTAATTCTTTAGCCAAAGAAGCTGCTACTGGCTGATTCGATAGAGGGTGAAGCTTTATTAGCTCAAAACAAGCCATTTTGAGTGAAAGAATATTGAACATTATGGACCATTTCTTTCTTTTCTCGTTCTAACCTAAAGAAACGAACCAGCATTGGTGTTCCTTCCCCTGGTTCAGACCAGGATCAGATCCTCCATCTATCCAACTCTACATAGCTCTCAGCTTTCCTAATGCACAGTTACTAAGGGAGTGGATTATTTTCAGTGCACCCAGGGCTCTCTGTGAGCTATGGAATAATAAAATACAAACAAGAGTGAGATAAGATAAATGATGACTGTTTTGTTGCAAGTAATCATAAGACAGCTTTACAGAAAATGAAGCTGTCTTTTACTCACTAGAGTGAGTAAAATAACATAAAATAAAAAAATAAAAAAATAAATGGTAATAATACATATAGAGATGTAACTCACTGTTTTGCATCATGGATGCCACACCAGTCTCCCAGCTTGTTTGACAACTGTAATCTGGTTAAACAGAGAAAAAACACAATTTATTACTGCATTATAATATACATGCATACACATGACACCATACAGACACATACAGTACAGTACAGCACAGTGCAGTACAGTACAGTGAGGTAGGCAGAAAGAAATGTTGTTAATGGGAAAATGAATCCAGTACCTCAGTAGAATTCTATATTGTGTAGTAATAAAAGCAGAGTAACTTCCATATTTAGTATTAGTGGTGAAGAAATAGTTAAGTGGTGGGAAGAGCTCAAAAAAACATGTCTGAATCATTCGGTGCATTAACTTGTGAACCAAGCTCTAAAGAACCATTACTTTTTAGAGTGTAGCAAACAGGAGTTCAGCCTGAGAGATGGACTCCCAGAGTGGGACTAAAGTCTATGCTCATAACTTTATGGACATTAGCATACATTAGCATATGAACCAACCACTGGATAGCTGCTTGGCATTCAGCCATCCTGTCCAGACAGTGTCTAGTCTTTTCAACAGAGACAATAGTTTTTTCAGCTCATTCAAACATGTGTTTCTCTACCATAGGAATATATGGGAAATTGAAACATTTGTTTCAGATTGGAAGACACGTTTGTACATCATCAATGCCACTTGTTACTCAAGTTCAATACGTTTGATATAGACAAAAACTAAACTGAAGACTTAGAAGCCATGCTGATCAGTGGTCATAAAGATTACATAGATGTTTTCTGTAGTCAAAAGGTGAAAAAGAAATGTTTTTAGGAGTTGTAGGCATCTGTTCGTATATTGATAATGCGCTTGTTTTTCCACCTCCCACACTGGCACGTTTCAAAATTACTGTTTTTTACATGTTTTCAAATGGTGGCTAAGTAGAAATGTGGATTAGGATTAGACCAGATATATGGAGCCAATATTGTCCTTTTATTAAATATCAGATATCATCAATGTCGACCACTGATATGATGGAGGTCCTGTAAAGGTCCAAAATGTAATGATTAAACATAACGTAATAACTGCCTGTAATGTAATAAAATCAAATGTAATAAAGGCCATATCATAATAAAAATTCACTTAACATAATAAAATCTTGAACCTGTAACATAATAGAATTTTTGCCCATAATGTAATAACTTTATTGACTATTTATTACATATCACAAAGTATTCCATAGCACCAGATGTCAGTAGCACAGAGTACATCAAAGCATTTAACAAAGCCCCTCAAAGTATCACAAGGTATACTGGAAATTATGAAAAGCAGAGAACAGCATGAAGCATACTACAGTATACAACACACAAAATGTGGCACAAAGGGAGCCTATCCCAAAGCACCAGAAAGTCTACACCAAAAAGAACATCACAGTAAATTAAAAGACATTTTAGACTATTTTTACATTACTGGTTTATGGTATTACATTATTTAGCAAAAATATTGTTATCAGGTCTGTAATGTAATAAACTAGCAATAACGTAAGAGGTTATTACGTTACAGGCAAAAAAAAGCTATTACGTTACAGGTTCAAGATTTTATTATATTATTGAATTTTTGTTACGTTATGGGCTTTATTACATTAGATTTTATTACATTATGGTCAATTATTACATTTTGGGCCTTTACAGTTCCTCCCTGACCACAGCTACAGAAAACAAGTCCGGAAAACCTGACATGAAATTTGATTTTCTTTGCACATTTTAATTATTCATTTAATTCTTCAACAATGTTTGAAATGTTCTCATTTCATTAGAAAACACATGAAATAATGTACCAGTAATACTGTTTATTCCACAGTTTCCCCTAGCATTGAATAGGTGGGGGGAGTCACTCTGCCTTACAGAGGTGCTAACCCTAAAATAATAGTCTACATGCGGTTTCAGAGGCTTTTCCACTCTGAAAGAATAAAATTCTGGGGCAAACACTAAATATTCAGAATTTCTGAGTATTTTGTGGTTTAAATTTGACCATGAAATTAAATATTGGCTATTGGCAATTTCAAATATTTGTTACTGGACTATTTGGTTAAAGACAGGTTAAAAGGTAAAATACATAACTTCAATAACTGAAATACAACTAAATCCAATTGGATGCAACCCCAGTTTGAGACTGAGAGGATTAATGATACTTTTTGGACTTGTGTTGAATTCTGCAGCATCATCTCTTAACTCGGATCCGACTGGATCGGATCGGAGAGGAGAGGACAGGAGTGGAGAGGATGGGAGAGGAGAGGAGAGGAGCAAGAAGGAGGGACAGAGATTGGCAGTCCAGTAAAGTGGTGACTGGGGGAGGTTGCTGGCACAAGAAAGACAACAACATTTGGCGAATTTAGAGAACACATTTTAGAGACTCTCTAGTGCAACCTCAGCCCTAACATAGCTCTGCAACATTACAGTTCCAGAACATTACAGCTCCATAACTATCATGTGATCACAATTACAGCTTTCAACAGCATCACTGCTTCCAGTCTCTGTAATTTTAGCTAAGCATGATGGACTTGTCTTTGCTGTTCTTCTCTGGTGTTCATACCAGTTAAGAACACATGAAGAAATAGCTGAATATGAGTATAGTCCAGACTTCATTTTGTTATGCTAGGCTTTCCAAGCATAAGGAACTGCTGGCTATCAGATGTCAACATCTGTCTTGTTATATCCATAAACCCTTGTGTTTTGGGGTTGTTTCCTGTACTTGGTTGGGATTACGTTCTCACTCCTAACAAACTGCACCAAAGTTCTCTTCTTCTCTAGAGGACTGAGACCTGCATTTTCAGGCATCTGTGCCGTTATTTGGTGCCACCAGAGTTCGAGTGGCATTGTTCTCACCTGGCCAAATGAACCAAACTAAAGGAGGAAATGCTGCAGAGTTCAGATAAACTGCACAGAACAAACTGGGTGTGAATGCACACTGAAAGAGAGTTCAAACCACCTCCCTGCTCCTACCTCCTCTCATTTACACACCCCAACATAATGAACATCAAGCAAAAGTTCCACTGACACACACAAACCAACACACACACCCTGGCCAGCCATGACCTTATCCCTGCTATAACTCAGTGCTTTTCTCCCAATGAAAAGAGAGAGTGAAAGAGAGAGAGACAAAGAAAAAGAGGGGAGTGGGCCCTAGAGAGAGAGAAAGAGAGGGAGAGAGATAGAGAGATTTCCCTCGGTAAATACCCTGGGTGTAATTGTGTGTCAGTGGGACTGTGGTGTCGTTGCCTCGTTAGTTTCGGCTCGTTAAAAAACAGCAACACAAAACCCCGGCAGGGAGCCCAATTTGACCAGTACAACTGACATAAAGGAGTTCTGTTGAAAACACTGATGACAACATAAAAGTTTCACTCAGCTGCATTCAGAGCACTGATATAAGGATAAAAGACTTCTAGAGAGAAGGCGCTGCCGAAAAGAGAGGCCGCTGTCGAAAAACTGAAGGAAAATACACTCTATATTGCTTTGATTTGCTTTGATTTTCTCTACTTTTCATTCTCTCTGGTTAAGCACAGTGCATACTGAGCTTGAATTTGGTATTAAGTTCACGTGTTTTAGTGTCTGACTGCCATGTCAATACTCTTCTCCGTTAATAATAATAATAATAATAATAATAATAATAAAACTGTCCTAATTACCTTCCTGATCTAAATATCCCTGACAGGCACCACACACAAACATTTTAACTTTTATATAATATTTTTTTATATCAATAGCCAGGATACAGACCTTTTGTAGACCTATAGGCTGGAGTAAACAAAAAGTAACTTAATATTTTACACCGCAAAGATCCATCATTATTGGTTACGCCTTACTATTTACTACTGCTGCTATAATACAGTAATATCATTATAAAGAAGCCTGTACCATTGGGTATGCTTCAAGTCAAATGTCTTCAACTGAGATCAGCAGAATGGACCTACAGAGTAAAGAAAATGTTCTTATTTCACTGGCATTTGGGAAACACATTAAATACAGAAATTACCATATTCAATATAGGCTCTTAAATAGCAATTTATTACAGCTTTATAAATATTTTTTACAGGGTACATTGGGCTAGTTATGAACAAAAAAGTGAATAAAATACAGTAATGCAACATCCTTTACCATATTACCATCCAACAGCCTATGTTTTTGTCTAAAGACAGGACATCTTTAGGACAGCTCCTTAAATATTCTGCAATATACGGTCAGTGTTTAGTCATATTCAGTAGTCCAGGCAATATCATACTTGGGCAGATAGACAAGAAAATGCAATTTTGTCTGTATGTATTTTGTTGTTATTTTTAGCAGCAGATTAGAAAATCTAACACATCTCATTTATTAGCAGATATGGGAGCAGCCTGCAGAGGAAAATGTCACGGCTGTGTTTGATGGCTGTGTTTGAGTGTTTTGAAATGTTCCAAATTTAGAGGTTAAAATGTTGGATTAATTGATTCTGACCAGATTATTCATGCGGTTAATTGGCTCAGATTTAATTAAGACGTGAATTAACATCCGATTTAATTAGAACAGCAATTAAGAGGAACTTTTCCTTATGTATAGCTCTGATCAAAATGGATGATTTAAATAGCCTATGCATTTACATTTTTCTACACAGACCAATTATGGTGAGTTATTTTAAAGAGCCTACACATTTACATTGATATTATTAATAGGCCTATTCAATGCATTTCTTGGGATTCATTTTTTAAAATATGAGACTAATAACATAACTAAACATATTAAACTGCCTGTGGCTTACATTTTCTATTGTGATGCGTGATTTTAATTTATCTACACATTTACACCAGAGCATTTACATCTTTCATATTTCTTTAATATATCTAGTTAACCTGACACTAAAATAAATTAAGGAAGACCTCAATTCGATAATCTAATAATTAAGAGCAGTTTGGTGAAGACGTTTAGATAAACGGATCAGAGTAAATCACTTGATCTACAGCCATAGGCCTTCATTGTGTTCTGCTTCAACGCCAATGAAAGAAACCTGCCTCTAGATTATTATGAAAACATATTCTACAGGCCTAATGCTCAGGTTTAATTTAACTGAAGGGCCATTCTCGACAATAACAAAAACAAAGGGTTTCATGTTTCAACAGGATATGATCAAATCGATAGTAAATTAAAATAAAGCCGGCATTGGACTATTGAAATGGATAGGCTACATATTATAGCTTTAAAATAATCATTTACATCTCAATAATAGCAATGATCCAACAAGTTAATTATTGACAGCAATAACCCACCAATTTGATATTAGCCTATTTTATTTAATGTCTTTGTTTGTTTTTGTTTTTTTGTTTTTAACTCTGTAGCAAAGTGCGGTACAAATAAAATGCATTATTATTATTATAAGGACATCCAGCGTGGCAGACCGGTCAAACTTGACCTGATTCAGGATAAAGTCCAGGTACACTGACTAAAATTAACCGTGCAGCCGAAAAATATTCATTGCATTTATGCATAGGCCTACAGCCGAAAAAAAACGATGGCCATTATAAATGACACTGAATGTTAACAATTACTTCACTACATTTATTTAACAATGCGAATTTCCAGGTTCCCGTCGGGCAAATTAGGGTAGCCTATATGAATAGCCTACCAGGCAAGTTTAGTCAACATATGCTATTTATTTGGTTATGAAGCAGACGACAGTAATTAATATATACTAATCTCAATGTAATTTTAGGATAATGTTATATACGTTTAGAGAAATTAAACTAAATTTAGAAACTAAAAACTAAAAAACAGAAATACAAACTGTTTCCTACCGCGAGCCTGGACCGGTGTGAGAACGCTGTGACCGCTTTGATACTGAACCTCTGTCTCTATCCCGTCTCTCTCTCTCACTCTCTCTGTGTCTATGACGCTCTCTCTTTGCTTTCGTACTCTTTCTCTCGTTTCTGCGCTGAACTGCCCATTTACGTTCAAACACGAAATGAAAAGCTAAAATGTTTTGCAAAACATGCTGCCCCTTTTCTTTCTCTAAAACCTCTTAACTGTTAAAACGTCTTCCCGCTTGTCTTTCTGTCCCCAAAACCTCTAATATATTAAACTAAAACTACCTTCCTTCCTTTCTATCTTCCTTCCTCCTTCCTTTCATCCTCTTTCCTGTCATTCTTTCTAAACTATTAAACTAAAAACCGTCCATCTTGTAGGCCTATTTCTTTCTATGCTAATAAACTAAGATAAGTTCGTCATTTAGTCTTTCTCTAAGCTATACTACAAACTGTTATTCATCTTTTGTCTTTATAAACCATTACAATACAAACGGTCCTTCATCCTGTATTTCTGTCTAAACTATACTACAAACAGCCCATCTCGTTTTTTCTTTAAACTATTTAACTACAAACCGTCCTTCATCAGGTGGTTAGACTGATGGAGAGAGAGAGAGAGAGAGAGAGAGAGAGAGAGAGAGAGAGAGAGAGAGAGAGAGGGAGAAAGAGACCTTACCTTTCTGTGGCATGCTGCTGAAGCAAAAGTTTCAGTCAGTTTAGTTTTCCAACAGCTCCTTTATTCTATTCTTTCTTCCAATTAGTTTCTCCTTGACTGAAGAAACAAGTGCAGAGCGAGAGAGAGAGATGGTCCCCTGAAGAGGGAGGAGAGAATAATAATAAATGGGAGGGCTGAGAGAGAAGAGAGAGAGAGAGAGAGAGAGAGACGTGGGAGGGGTTGAGCTAGAATGGGAAGAGCTGATAGTTTGTTCATGAGAGAGAGACAAAGTGTGCGTGTGTGTGTGTGTGTGTGTGTGTGTGTGTGCGTGCGTGCGTGTGTGTGTGTGTGAGAGAGAAAGAGCTAGAAACAGAAAGTCTATTGGTGTGTGTGTGTGTGTCTGACCCTTGTCATCATTCCCCCAGTCACACTTCCCTCTCTTCCGCTCTCTCTCTCTCTCTCTCTCTACCTCTCTTTCACAATTCAATTTCAATTCAGTGCTCTTTACTGACATAAATGGGTTCATATTGCCAAAGCAGAAATTCAAATATAACACAAACATGAAATAAAAATATTAAATTCAACAACAAAAACCCTAAGCAATTTTCTTTACATTGATTTTGGATGATTAATAGTAATTACATCAAAAAGCAAATCAGTCTGTCTTTATTAATATCCATGAGAGCTTAACATAAAATGTAAATAAGTATAAGCAAGTTCCCACATTTACTGGTTTAACGGTAACCCTTTAAATTACAAGCCATTAATTACACAGTAATGACTCAACTAGTAATATTCATCTAAATAGATGTAATAACTAGTTACAGCATTAGAATGACTGGTAATTATTGAGTAATATACAAGTAAAAATGTGCTTTTACTGTGTTGTAATAATGTAATGTAATGTAATGACTAATTGTTATTAGGTAATAAGTATATAACACTGACAGTTATATAAGTTATATAAGTTATCAAAATAAAGGGATTGGAAACAACTTATGTCAAATAAAGATTCAAAAGCACATAGATGAACTAAGATAGCAGATCTTAATACTCTTCCTCAGGCAGCATTGAAATGACCATGTAGGAGGTCCTTAGAAATAGGAAAGAGAAAATGGTGACATAAGAACACCTGAGAGTGAGTGGGGCAGCCCTGAGTTCTACTATAACAACATAATGGTAGAAAAGAATAAGTGACTATATAGAGTACATCTACAGAGTTCTAGTTATAAAGTTACAACAGGCAGCCTGCCCATTGCCTATTAATTATACAGTAATGGTAATTTATGAGTAATATACAAGTCAAAACAGGTTTTCTACCAGTAATTGTCCTGTAATGACTAGTTGTTGTTAAGTAATACATTGTACATGGTAACATCTTATACATTCCTCCATAATTTCCTCCCCATGGCCTGTAAAATGCAGTGGCCACTGTTTCCATGCTATAGTTGAGTAGTGGTTTTGGTTTGAATTCCAAACCAATGTTGTTTAATTAGCTGAGAAACAACAACCTCTCAAGAAATGATTTACACTCACTTTCAGGGTTGCAAATGTTTACCTAGATAACAGGTACACTAGTGCTTTTTCAGTGCCTGAGAGTGCTTTATTTTGAAAGTGCACTGGAAGTAAGTTGGGATGTGTACGTGCGTGTGTGTGTGTGTGTGTGTGTGTGTGTGTGTGTGTGCATGTTGGTGGGTGTGACCTACTAATGTTAGTTGCAGGTTAAATGAAGACAGGCTGGCGGAGGAAGCTATTAGAGGACAGAAGGTTATCCAAAATTGCGAGGTGAACTGATGTCCAACAATGTCCAAAGGGAGGCCATGCAACCTGAAGACATGTTGAATGACAAGTTGAGCAGTCTCTTTAGCAGAGGGAAGTTTAGGCAAGGGAATGAAATGGACTGACTTAAAGAAACAGTCTACAATGGTGAGGATAGTGGTGTTACCATCTGAAGGAGGCACACCGGTGACGAAGTCCAGGGCGATGAGTGACCAGGGACGATGAAGGACCGGAAGCGGCTGCAGAAGACCAGGAGGCGGCTGATGGGAGGTCTTGTTCTGGGCACAGGTGGGACAGGCTGAGACGAAGGCATGGTGGGCCACCAAAGACGCTGTTGTAGAAGAGGCAAGGGTGCGGCAGATACCAGGGTGACAGGCCAGGTTGGAGGAGTGAGCCCACTGGAGAATGTGGGAACGAACAGAATCGAAGGATCGTTACCTGGGTCTGGATATTGCTGGCGGCAGCTTCCACATCCCAGGAGAGCGTGGCAACCACACAGGACGCTGGCAGAATAGGCTCTGGTTCTCAGCAATCAGAGTCTAAGCAGAACTGGGAGAGTGCATCTGGCTTGGTCTTCTTAGAACATGGACGGTTCTAAGAAATGAAATGGGTGAAGAACAGAGCCCAACTGGCTTGCCTGGAGTTCTTGGCCCCGTGGGTATACTCCAGATTCTTGTGGTCAGTGAGGACTTGGAACAGCTGCTCAGCTCCCTCCAGCTAGTGTCTCCACTCCTCCAATGCCAAATTCAATTCAATTCAAATTACTTTATTTTCCGTGAGGAACTTAGTTTGTGCAGTGTACAGACAAGACAAATAGGACAATCACAAAACAATCATGACTCAGTCATCAACATAATAGGTAGTCCTTGTCTGTGACCGTAAACATACTAAAAGAGACTAAGAATAAAATGTACACTACTACTACAGTCCTAGGGGCAGTAATGGTGCAATAGTGCCATGGTGCAGTAGTGCTAGTGTCTGAGTGGACATGTGTGAGGGCGCAGGTTGTTCAGTCAATTTGTTTCCTGCAGGGGGCAGATGAGTAGAGGAGAGGGTGGGAGTTCAGTATACGGATGGACTTAGGCCCAAAACTAGATGTGGCCCTTCTGGTCCTGAGGGACAGGGACCTATATCGGCGTGCAGAGGGCATGAGGTTGTAGTGGGTGTGGAGTGTGTGTGTGGTGTCTGCTGCAATTTGTGAGGCCTTCTTTACTGTCCGTCTCTTGTGGATGCTGCTGAGTGGCTCCTGTTCCTGTCCGATGATCCTGTTCAAGGGGTTCAGGTGGATGGCACTTATTGCTCCAAACCATGCCATGATATTAAAGGTCAGTATGGATTCCACAAAGCATCCATAGAAAGCCTGGAGGACTGATGGCTGGACCTGAAACTTCCTCATCTTCCTGAGGAAGAACAGGCGATATTGGCACTTGGAGAATATCAGCTAACTATTGGTCTTAAAGGGTAACTTCGGAATTTTTCAACCTGGACCCTATTTTCCCATCTTTTTGTGTCTAAGTGACTAAAGGGGACAACAATTTTTGAAATTGGTCCAGTATTGAGCGAGATCGCTTCAGCCAGCAGCCGCGAAACGGGCTGCAATGTAATCCGACGGGGCAAATCGCACCGTCAATGTACGTCCACTAAAAGTGCTTGTTTTTGCCACTGATAGGCTCAGATTGTTATTATAAGTGTCTGACAACATTATGGAAAGGACCCTTTCTTTACCTTTCGCTTGATCCGGTCTGTGTGTAACCAAGTCTCGCTCAAGTCTCGTGAGAGTTGAGTTGTTGCAGGAAGTTACACACAGACCGGATCAAGCGAAAGGTAAAGGAAAAACGTTTAATTTCTCTGTAGGGTCCTTTCCATAATGTTGTCAGACACTTATAATAACAATCTGAGCCTGTCAGTGGCAAAACCAAGCACTTTTAGTGGACGTACATTGACGGTGCGATTTGCCCCGTTGGATGAAAAATACGGTTGAAAAATACCGAAGTTACCCTTTAAAGGTGAGCTTGTTGTCGATGGTGGTGCCAAGATATTTATACTCCTCAACGCGCTCAATTGTCTGGCCTTTTACCTCCAGAGTCAGTCCGATGGGCTGGTCACGCCTGAAGTCCAACAGCATTTCTTTGGTTTTGCTGGGGTTTAGTTCCAAGTAGTTGTTTTCACACCACCCAGCAAAGCTGTTGATTTCCTTAGTGATGCGATTGTTGGAATTAGTGGTGTCAATTATAACAGTGTCATCCGAGTACTTAATGTAAAGCATCTCTGGGTCAGAACTCCTGCAGTCATCTGTGTACAGGGTGAACAGGACTGGTGAAATGACAGAACCTTGTGGTGCCTCGTTCACCGCAAGCAGCTCCCAGTTGCCAATGTCGTAGTTCCTCTCTGCGTATTTGCAGGAGAAGAATGCACAGGGGTGAAGCTTCTGGTCTTTGGAGGTTCACTGCGAGAGGACAGCTCCCACTCCCACGTCTGAGGCATCGACTGGAATGGAAGAGCGGGGTCAGGAGTAACCAGGATGGGAGCTGAAGTGAAACAGCGCTTAAAACCTAAACTGCCCCTGGAGTCCAGGACAACAATGAGAAGTTGGAGGTGAGAGCTGTGAGTGGAGCGGCCAGTGAGCTGTAATTGCGAATGAAGCGGCGGTAGAAGTTGGCAAACCCCAGGAATCATTGGAGCTGTTGCTGCATTGGTGAAGACTGGCCCCCTGCAGGAGCATGAAAGGCAGAAGAGATGAGAGATGCCGGTTCCGGTGATGTCATTCAGACCACGGTAGTCGATGCAGAGTCTAAGAGACTTATCCTTCTTGTCCACTAAGAAGAATGAGGACGCATGAATGATACCAGAGGTGAGGGACTCCTCAATGTACTTCTCCTTTGCCTCTGTCTCAGGACAAGTCAGGGAATACAGAAGACCTTGTGGTGGAGAGGTACCCTGCAGGAGATCTAGGGCACAGTCATAGGGTCGGTGGGGAGGAAGAGTGATAGCAGGTCATTTGCTGAAGACTTTCAAGTCCAAATATTCGGAATGAACCTTGGACGAGTCAGGGATGTCATCAGGCTTATCTGGGACAGAGACAGGAGAAGACTGGGCAGACGGAAGACAGGCAGAATAGCAGGCCGGACTCCACCCCATTATGGATTGAGGAGTGATCGAAGATTTTCTTCATCTCGGCCATGAAGAGAGTTTAACTGGAACAGATATCAGACTGCTGCTCCCTATTCTGGATCGAGTCAGTGTCTGCTGGGTCCATACTGGCTTGATCATTCTGTAACTAGTGTGGATAGGACCCACATGGGGAAAACACTGATGACAACTGCACGTCAGGAAAACACTGGGGACCTCTGCTGACCCGTAAGGGCAACACAAGGGGAGAGAGGAGAGGCAAAAAAACAATAGGGCACAATCGTGACACCAAATATCACATCCATAATGCTGGAATTGACTATGTAAGTTTGTGGCACATTACCACAGAATTTGATTGAATTCTAGGCTAATATTTGTTTTTATTTAATATGCTTTCAATATCAAGTGCTATAATTTGGAAATGGCTTGAGGCCTAAGAGGTTGCCTGCTGAATACAATATCAGTTAGGCTAAATAAAATGAAGCTGTTGTCTTTATAGTGGGCATTGATTGCAAGCCTAATTAGTTAAATAAAAAAAGCTGCAACTTAATTAACTAGGTCTTTGTAGGTCTAACCAACAACATAAATTAGTCTATGACTGCGTTTACACAAAGTGTTTTTTTGCGTGGAAAAAGCGCTGCCTGGAGCGCTTTTTGTGAGGAGAAATAAAAAGCGGATCACAACAATGTCACCTGACGTTAGCTGAGCAGCTGCTAGCTCAGTAACCAGCTGGTTAGCACTTCTAGCAGACGAAACAGTGTTGTGCAACAAGCAAAGGCTTACCAGATATTTCCAATACACATCCAGTATAATCCATACTGCCTTTATGATCACTGTTGCGGCAAGGAAATTCACTTATTACAACGTCCAATTTCCCCACCGGCACTTTCACTTTCTCCATATTTGTTGTTGCTATGAGAGAAAAAGCTGCGGCTGAGAAAAAGCGGTTCACGTCCACCGGCGCTTTTCTGAAAAGTTGAACATTTCTCAACTTTTGAAAGCGCTCCGCTCTGACGAAAAAAACGCCGGCAGCAGTGCTTTTCAGGAGTGGCCGCCGTTTGTGCGCCTTGCGGCCGCTTCCCGGTGCTTTTAATGAGAAAAGGGCGCTGGCAGTTGGGCAAAAACGCTATGTGTAAACGCAGCCTAAATAGACCTCCTCTTAAAAAATGCTTGACAATACATATCCAAGTATACAAGTTTCCCACAGGCTGAAAATGTACTTTCTTTAGGGTTAATTACTTTAAATTGTCTTTACATTGTGTCCAACGGAACCCAACTGGCGGAATATGCAATGAAGTCTCTGCACTGCACTCATGTTAACTTTCTGAGTGTTGAGCAGCGTTAGAATTGTCCGATTGAAAAGTATCAAGTTACTCTTTACTGTTACAACACATGCCAGTTCTGAGAAATTGTGGAATTTTATATTTTTTTACGAACGTTTTCAGAATGGGAGACGGACTGTCAGGTTGAGTACAGAGCTACTGCATCGCCAAATGACAGACATGACGTGATGCGCACATTAGATGCATTACAGAGCGATTTAGATCAATTTCTATACATTGATTAACTGTTTATGTTGTGCCGGCCGTGCCGATATTGTGGCGCTGCCACAGTTTATGTATTGGAAACAATGGCACGACAATCTACTGGTTTATTTAAGAATAAGAGCGTATCTACGTGGTCAGGGATGAGTCCAGTGCGCAGCCTGGTGACAGTCAGTCCATCCGCTGAAACACACGCAAAAAGTGAGCTTCAACTTGAAAAAATTTCACGGCCCACTAGAGGGCGCTCACGGTCCACACATGGGCCGCGGCCCAGTGGTTGAGAAACACCGCTCTATACCGTCTCTGGTCTGACTGAGCTGAAAACAACGATAGGTCATGTGTGAGGAAAGACCCCAGCGATCTCCATAAATCTGCCTGTATAGAATGGAGCTCTGTGGCCCATATATTAATATTGAATATTGATCAATATTCATTGTTTTTATTACTATTTCAATGTTTTTAGGAGATTTATGTTATTTGTAACATGGCTATATTTAAATAAATAGTGTTTTGAAGTAAAATTCCCAGTAAACAGTCAACATGTAAACAGTAAACATGGCCAAAACATGGAGACCGCCTGAGTATATCTTTATAAATTGTATCATAAATGTTGTATTTTAGTGTATTTTCATCAAATTTACAGTTACAGTTGTAGTCAAAGAGTAGGAGAAGACATTCAGTTGCATCATTATCTATGGGATCTTGGTTATAATGGTGATATTGCCTTTTAAATTTAAATTATATACTAGGCAAGGATGAAAACAGTATTTTTTCCTTTATTGCATCTCCATTTACTCTGGAATGGTAATAGATATACATATAGATATAGATATAGGTATAGGTTTACTTACACTGGATTCATATTCCTTAGCTTCTTACCTATCAAAGGAGACCAGAAATATGCATATAGGCCTTATGGTTGAGGAGCTATTCATGATTCATTTGGGGCATGTCATTTTGGGCAGGAGGCCTGAGAAATAGGCCTAGGGTTCATATAGCATACATAATTGTTGATTCTTTACAGGTCATTTGCAGAGAAATGTATAAATATATTTTATTAGCAAGTCTTTTTTAAGAAATAACCAACCAGGAAGGTTACCCAACATGGATTCCTAGTAGAATACTAATACTAGTAGCCTGTGTTTTAATGACATTTACCCTGAGTAAACTACATTCACTCAGGGTGGTCCTACTTGACCACATGACCAGAGTGCCAGAGTACAAGTATGTTTTGAATGAGGCTGCATTTACTCAGTTTAGATCCTAGGATGGAACAGTTGAAGAATCCTGGTGGTTCTTTGTGTTCATTATCGGTTCAGTATTAATTTAAATGACATGGTGGAAGAATAATAACCAGCAGCTGTGAAAAATGACTCCACGAACAGGAACCCACCACTACCTTCTGATGAACAGACAACACTCATGAGCTCCTTTAATTGTGGACTTTAGGTAGAAAATGGTATACAAGAGTACTAACGATGCCTTTCAAATTGTTGTATATTCTGCTTTTACTCAACTTACTTAGTTTTCTTTTTTATCAGTTCCACTGATGAAAATCCTCTCATGCCTTTTTTCTCCATTTTTAAGGAGCACTTGAGTCCAGTGAGAAAAAAGGGCAGGGCCGATTCAGGTCGTATTTAGAGATACAACTCAAAGTAGAACTTCAGTAATATTTTCCAAATATTGAATAAGTAAGCATATAAGTAGCACTTGATTTGGCTCATATAAATCTAAATAGTGCTGATGCTGAGAGGTCTGAAAAGATAAGTGGACATTCACTGACAGCTCACATTTTGGACAGATTTCACCACTCTAAGCCTTGATAGCCTTGCATAATAATAATAATAATAATAACAATAACAATAACAATAGGGTTACATGAGAATAAAACAGGCAAGAAAAATAGGCAAGAAAAATATATCATTCAAAATAAATAAATAGAATAGGTATAAACAAATAATATCCATCTATCATATATACCTGTCTGTTAAAACATGTTTTAAGAAGTGATTTAAAAGATGATACTGATTTTGCCAGCCTGAGCTGTTCAGCCTAGACTTCATAATGGCCATGAGGGTGAAGTAAACTAAATGAACTAAACTAGGTGTGGGGAAACAAACTAACTAAACTAACTTAGGTAAAAGGAAATTAATGAGCTACCAGTCAATCTTAAGCAAGATGTTGTCAAACGTTCCACACATTATTAGTCCTGGATTTGTCAATAATATCTCTTATTACAATATTTTTTAAAATTCAAACCAAAAGAACAGCACACACGATATGTTGTATGTTAAGGTCGCTAATAACTTCATCAATACTCCACAGTCTTACTTTCATACCAGCAATTATTTTGTCAGAGGTGTTGTCAGTTGTCGCATAATGGGGGTTTCAATTTGAAAGTCTGCAAGTATAGCGATATGTCATTATATTATATTACAGAAGTGCTACAGTAAATAAAATCTAGCCAGTTATCTATACCCATGACTGGCTGCAGCATCTCTCTCACTCTCTCTCTCTCTCTCTCTCAGACACACACACAAACACAAACACAGACACACACACACACACACACACACACACACATGCGCGCGCGCACGCACGCATGCACGCACACACACACACACACACACACACACACACAAGGATGCTGTTACTGTCTTGAGCATAGGTGGAGATTGGCCAGTGTGACAAAATCAATGAAATGATCATAGTGGCCTATAAGCAATGGAAATATATAAACAAGCCTTTCATGTTAGTTGGTAAATCAGTCAGTCAGTCAGTCAGTCAGTCAGTCAGTAAATCGGTCAGTCAGTCAGTAAACCAGTAATGTCAACCTGAAGTCACTGTTGCTAGTTTCAGAACAGCAGTATGTGTCTTGCTGGTAAGTCTCTACTTGTTCTAACAGGTGTCTGAACAAGCCTGCAGTGCCCTCTAGTGACATAATGACTTATTTTCATCTAAATCTAAATGGTGCTGATGCTGAGAGGTCTGATACGATAACTGGACATTCACTCACATTTTGGACAGCCTGTCTGTAAAAACATATTTTAATAAGTGATTTAAAAGATGATACTGATTTTGCCAGTCCAACGCTGTTCAGCCTAGACTTCATAATGGTCATGAGGGTGAAGCAAACTAAATTAACTAACTTAGGGAAGGAAATTTATGAGCTACCAATCGATCTTAAGCAAGATGTTGTCAAACGTTCCACACATTATTATAGTCCTGAATTCATCAATAATATCTGTTGGTTTTCTTATTGCAATATTTTTAATTCAAACCAAAAGAACAGCACACTGTCACATATTTACCAGGAAAACTCAGGTTGCACAATGGGAAATGAATGGCTCTGACAGTAGGACCTAAAGTTATCAATTGACATCAATTATTATCAATAAATCAATCTATTATCATCAGTTATTATCAATTCCCTTATCAATTGATAATTGATAGATGATAATCTTAGCAACTATCATTTCTTATCAATAAAGTTAGCAATTTTAATCCCTGGTCATCTGGGTTTTACCAGTTTGTCCATAGATGCAGGACTACTAATTTTTGTGATGGATTTTTTTTTTAAAGTTTTATTTCTCCAGGGAGGGTTTGATGAGCATACTTGTTCTTTTCCAGAAAGGCCCACCATTATGTTGTATGTTAAGGTAGCTAATAACATCAATACTCCACAGTTTTAATTTCATACCAGCAATTATTTTGTCGGAGGTGTTCAGTTGTCACATATTGGAGGTGTCACTTTGAAAGCCTCCAAGCACCGTAGGTGCTGGAACCCTATTGTATTTGCTTTCTTCTTCTTCTCCTTTATTTTTCTCTGCTTAAAGTGTCTGCAGCTCAGAAACTGTAAGTTCTATAGAAAATATATTTGGCAGGTGGGCTCCTATGGCCCCCCACTACTCAACAAATACTACATCAATTTTACAGTTACAGTTTGGCCAATAACTTCTGAACTGTTTGTCATAGAGAGAAAATGCTTGTGTCCATAGATTCTTTGCAAGGTGCTGAGTTGAACCCATACATCACTTTCAATTCATTGGATTTTAGTTCTGAAATTTCCATAATAGGGTCTGCCAGACCCGTCTCAAAATTTTATCTACCATGACTGCAATTGTTTTGTTTTTTTTTCATGAACATTGGAGATTTATTTTATGAAGTAGTAGCTGTTAACAGTACCATTTACATTAAGACATTTTTTTTTTTTAAACTTATTTTTTATTTGGTTATTTCTCACATCCCCTTTTACATCAAAAATATTTCAACATAGTTGACAGTTTCCTTTACAAGGTGTTACAATTTTGGTAAAGTTTTATATATCCGAACAATTCAACATGAAAATATGTATAAAAATGAATCAAAACAAATTGAAATAATAATAATAACAATAGGGAAAATAACCAACGTAAATAACACGGGTTATATACAAGTTCACCTTACATAGACATACATATTCAGTCCAATATACATAGGAAAATATACATATTATTTATCAAAAAATAAAAAATAAAATTTCCTGTTTATTTTGTATCACTTTAAAGAAGACACAGTAAACTACTTCAGATCATCACCTGCAGTCCAGTTCCTTACTAAGTTTTGTTCGTTCAGTTATCAATCCCAATGTTCCCCAATTGCCTCCATTAGTGGTGTCCATCTTTCTATAAAAATTTCTCTCTGTAGTCTTAGCATATATGTAATTTTTTCCATTGTATAAATGTTTCTTAGAATTGTTAACCACTCATCATAGGTGGGGGGGGGTCCTTTTTAAGCCATCTTATTGTAATTGCTTTCTTTGCTGCTGTTAATAATATTTGTAAGAGATACATCCTTTTCCTACTGTGAATTACATCCGGTTTCATCCCAAGAATTGCTATCAGAGGGTCTCTTACCAATTCAACATCCAATACTTTGTTCACAGTGGTAAAAATTGATTTCCAAAAGTTATCTAACAATGGGCATTGCCAAAATATATGCAAATGGATAGCCATGGTCTCTCCACATCCCCTCCAACATCTACTTGACTGGGTTGGATTCATCTTTGTCACAATTTGTGGTGTTCTGAAAAATCTGTTAATTATCTTCCATTGAAATTCTCTCCACGAATTGGCGTTAGTGACTGTATGGGCCTGAGCACAGATCTTTAACCAAACTTCCTCCTGTATTTCCTGTTGTAGCTCTCTATCCCACTTTTCTTTCACATGATAGGTATTGTCCTTTGTCATTGAAGCTAGGATTCTATATAAGTTAGTTATTGGCTTATTCCCATGTTTTCCATCCTGAATTTTCAATAAATACTGTTCCAAGAGGGAGGGTTCTATCAATCTGTTCCAGTTTGGGTGTTTGAATATAAAGCTTCTTACCTGTAGATATCTAAAAAATTCTGTTCTTGATAAATTAAAATCTGCTCTTAATTGTTCAAATGATTTGAAGTTATTATTACTGAATAACTGATGTACAAAATGGAGATTCAAGTGTGTCCAATTTTTAAATCCTGCATCAAGTTTTAAAGGCAAAAAGTCTTTAATATGAATAATTGAGCTCAAGATAGAGAGATCACATGGCAACTTAAACATTTGCTGTACTTCTTTCCAAGCCCCATATGTGGTCATTGACCATTCTCCCAGGAGATTTTTGATTGATTTAATCCTAGTAAAGGGGACCACCGATAGAGGCATATTAGTGCTATAACTTTTTTCCATATTGAGCCATCTTGTACTTGTATCATCTGATAACCACACCATCATTGCTCGTAATTGTGACGCTAACCAGTAATGTTTCAGATTGGGCAGACCTAGTCCCCCTTTGGGTTTTGCCAGTTGTAATACTTTGTATCTGACCCTGGGCCGAGATTAAACGGTCTATAAGGGCAAACATAGATTTAAGAGGGGCAATTGGTAAAGTCTGGAAAAGAAAAAGAAGTCTTGGTAGTATATTCATTCTAATAGTCTCCACCCTGCCTATCAAAGTAAGGGGAAGTGTAGCCCAGCGACTTAAATCTCCCTTAATTTTTTCTATTAATTTTATATAATTAGCTTGATATAGACTGAGGTCAGGGGGTATATTTATTCCCAAATACCTGATACCTTCCCTGGGCCATCTAAATGAGAATAAGGATTTCAATTGAGGGGAGATCAAATTGTTCATGGGGAGTGCTTTTGTTTTGGTCACATTTATTTTGTAACCTGAGTAAAGTCCAAAAGTCTCAAGGCACTTCATCAAATTTGGGATAGACTTTGCAGGGTCAGAGATATATACAATTATGTCGTCTGCATATAGCGATAACCTGTGCTCCTCTCCATTCACCTCAATACCACTTATATCTGTGCTATCCCTTATTAGCTGTGCGAGGGGTTCTATACTGAGGGCAAATAGAATAGGCGAAAGAGGGTCTCCCTGCCTGCAACCCCTCCCCAGCTGAAACGTCTGTGAGAAACACCCATTTGCCCTCACCGACGCCTGTGGAGATGAGCATAAAAGCTGAACCCATTTAACAAAGCCATTCCCTAGACCATATCTCCTCAATACTTTAAAAAGAAAAGGCCAGGAGACACGGTCAAATGCCTTTTCGGCATCTAAAGCCAACGCCATACATGGTACTGGGATTGGTTTGGCATGAGACATAACATTTAATATCCTGCGAATATTATCAGACAGCTGGCGACCGACAATGAAGCCTGTCTGATCTGGATGTACTAGAGTTGTGATAACCGATTTAAGTCTCTTTGCAAGTATGGTGGTCAATATTTTACAGTCGGAATTTTGGAGCGCTATGGGTCTATAAGAGCTACACTCCGTTGGGTCTTTACCCTCCTTATGTATCACTGAAATAATTGACTCCTTCCAATTTTGAGGAAATTCCCCAATTTCAAATGCATGAGTGTAAGCTTCCTCTAAAATCGGACTTATATCATCTATAAAAACCTTATAGAATTCATTAGAATATCCGTCAGAACCTGGGCTTTTGCCGTTTTTCAACCCCTTAATTGCCTCCACTATTTCCTCCCTTGTTATGGGACCATTTATAGCTTGTGATGCCTCATCAGACAACTTTGGTAGGTTTTGGTTATATTTTGTAAGTAGGCATCTAATTTTTCAGAGCATGTATCAGTATTTGAGTACAGCTTTTTATAAAAAGCAGCAAAAGCTTCCGATATCTCGTCTGGTTTATAAAGAAAGGGCTTCTCTGGGTCACTACTTTTAATTTTTTGTACTACAGTTAAACTCGTCTGTTTTTTGAGTTGGAATGCTAATAATCTACTAGCTCTACTCCCGTGTTCATAGTAACGTTGCTTTAAAAATCTTAGATTTCTCTCAATCTTTTCTGTAAGCAAATTTCCAAGAGCCCTTTTAGCTTCATTAAGTTGAGTTAGATCGTTTGCAGATAGCTGGCTTTTATGCTTCCGTTCCAACCGTTCAATTTGTTTTTCAAGTTCTATAAGTTTGGCCTCTCTGAGTCTCTTAGCTGATGCAAGTGAAATTATCTTTCCCCTCAAAACTACTTTGGCCGCCTCCCACAGGATCACTGGTGATGTCTCACTTGTATTGTTGAATTCAAGGTATTGAGCTAATTCTGTCTTTATATAATCTTGAAAAGCAGTATCATTAAGAAGTGAAACATTTAATCACCAGCGGCTTGGATTAATACATCTTCCTAAGTCCCATACCAGGCTAAGGGGGGAATGGTCACTTAAAGTTAAGCTATGTATTTTACAATCCAGAACTCTATGAGACTCATTTTTTGCTACAAAGAAATAATCAATTCTAGAGTATGAGGAGTGCGGATTCGAGTAAAATGTGTAATCCCGTTCCCTTGGGTGTATATGTCTCCATGCATCAATGAGCCCCAGGTCTTCAATCATTTGTTTGAGGGCCTGACTCACACCCGAAGGTGTGGCAAATGAGGATGGATTTTTATCCAGCCTATTTGACAAAACACAGTTAAAATCTCCTCCAATTAAAATAATTCCCTTGGCCTTTTCTATAATTAGTTCACGCACTTTTTTAATAAATTTAGGATTATTTTCATTTGGGGCATAAATGTTCAGCATAGAGACTGTTACCCCACAAATGGACCCATTCACTAATATAATTCTCCCCTCCTTATCATTAAATTTTGAGTGCATACAAAACTGTAGTGAACTATGTAACAATATTGCCACCCCACACCTCCTACCCGAACCATGGGATGAGAAATACACTTGACTTGCCCATGACCTTTTGAGTTTTATGTGTTCAGAGTCTGACAGGTGGCTCTCTTGTATGAAGGCTATCGTACATTTAAGATGTTTAAGCTCATTAAGAATTTTTTTCTACATTAAGAAATTTTGAACCGATGTGTGCTCAGTTTTTGATATTTCCAAAATCTATGGGGGACAGTCTGAAGATGCTGTCTAGCAAGTTTGATAGAAAAGAATCAATTCCAGCAACACTTGCAGTACTGAGAACAATTATTTATTGGTAAAACCAGTGCATTTCGGCTCAAGGCCTTTGCCAGGGCTTGTAAAACAATCATTCTAAAAGCATATACATAAGTGCTCGAAAACCACCCAAAAAGACACAGGAAATAACCACCATCAAGCTCAATTTTTTTGATATCTGCAACTAAGAAACTATATAAATTTGATTCCAGAGTATAGACTTAAATTAGGAGTTGCTGATACTGAAGAAGTATTAATTAGGGGTCCATGCACGTAGTGCTGGAACCCTATTGTTTTTACTTGGATTATTAGTGTGCTTGCTGTAGGCAAAACTATTACTATTGTCTTTTTTCTTTTTTTTTTTTGGCATCTTTCTTCATCTACGAAGGCGTTTACGTTACATAGACATATCATACATCAAAATGTGCGCCCTATGTCAGGCGAGTGTGCTTGTATTTTTCTAAGCGATCTGTCTCGAGGTTTCGGGGATATTAACTATAAATCTAAGCTGATACTTATATCTGATCTGTAGGGTGGCCGACAAGGGCAAACGCGCTACAACGGCCCAAAACATTTCCATTAGGAGAAACATGCTGCAGCTTCAGAAACTATGCTAATTCAAAAACACATATGAAAATCCAAAACAAATACAACAACGGAAACGTGCTGCAAATGAAAAAACGTGCTGCAGAAAGCCAAAACAAATACATTAACAGGAAACACGCTGCAAATACAGAAACGATGCAAAGTCAAAAACACACAAACCCCCAAAACAAATGCAATAGAAAAACGCTGCAAATCCAGTCAACGCAACGGAAGTGCTCCAGGCCTCTAGGGGGAGCGTTAAGTGGAACAGCTTGATTTTCGACCCGAGAGAGAGACCAGACGAGAGATTGTGTTTGATTTGGAAGCAGGAAGAAAATATGCCGGAGTAAAGAGACAACATAAAAAGGTAAGTATTCTTTTTTTTATTTGGCCTTAGTCTTTTACAATATCGTAAAAGAGCAACAAATTAACATCGCTAGCGTTAGCATGCTAGAGACTTTGACTTAACCTACAAGAGCGACAACATTGTGCCAGATCTTGCATGTTATCCCAAGTATTGGTAGCTAACTACTTTCCAGGAGACCCAAGTGTCTGAGTCTTTGCATTTAGTTTTCTCTCCTCTACATCGTCTCCACATATGATAGGATATCATACTTTATTGATCACCGAGGCGAAATTGCAGAAGAGGAAGGTATTGAGGAGAGAGGACAACTGGAAGTGAAGAGAGTTGAAAAAGAGAGCAGAACACATAAAACACTGGTTAAACACCCATATAAGTTATTGAAAAGTAGAACACTTTTTAAAAACATTTTTTTTAATCTTATTTAAATATTTAGGGAAACAAAATATCCACTCTCTCTGATGTAACCTCGCCGACCTTGCAAACTAATAACAGCCTGCCCTGGCTTTTGTTGTGTGTGGCAGAAACATCACATTCTAAAAGATGTGGCAAACAAAGTCCCCGAGGAGATGCCCACCACCAGTGCACAGCCTAATGCACAGCCTAGCACTAGTGCAGGTAAATAGATTTGTAGTTGTATGACTTTTGTTGTATTACAGAATAGCAAGTAGTTAGAAGACTTAGTTTAAATGTTCGAGTTGCGTTTTTGAATTCAGATACATCTTTGTACTATGTGGCTTGCCTAGTTCAGTAATTAGCCTATTAACCCTTCTATTATGTTAAAATTTACAGACATCTTTTATGTTTGGGTCACTTCAGAACATCAGCAAGTAACAGTTAGTCAATACTGAAAAAAGCACCAATATAAAGTAAATTAGTCACCAAAATAGTCTTTCAAAGAGCTGTGACAGGACCTCATTGGCAGAAAATCTTCAGGTGAGATAAAGCTCTATAAAAACTCAATAAAACAGTGCTTATTATGTTAGGGCCCTAAAGCATGGGAATGTTTTTTAAGTGAATTGATAATATTTTCATTCGATCTAATCTGACATTTGTGTGTTGTATGCTGGTGTGGGACGGTCCAGATGAAGTGAGCGCTCCAAGAATGGAGAACATTTTGCATGGGTAAAATACAACATTGTCAACATGATGTTTTGTTGCACAAGCAGCACAATGTATCCACCCAATTTATTTGTTCTTTGGTATTTTCAGACCTGATCAAGTAAGACTTAAGTAAGAAAAAAATCATAGTGTTGAATGTGTGAACATGAAATCATGAAATGTCTGTAAATATTTTCATTAATTCACCAAGCCAAACTACATGTGATGTGCACTGTTTTAGTTGCTAAACCAATGATACTGTCATCATACTATAAAGCAAGGAATCTCTGTCTGTGTGTCCTCCGCATATCTCGAGAACCATTTGTCCGATCTACTTCACACTTGGCGGGTGTATTGCTGGGGACCCAAGGACGTGCAGTGTCGGATTTGGTGCAATTTGGACACGCACGTTCAATATTAATAAACAAGCGAACAGCGCTCTGTGCAGCAGCGGGGCGAACGGGCACCACACTAGTTAGATTAACTGCAGTAATTTTTCGGGTAAAACTAGGATGGAGGACAAACCGCAGTCCGGGAACAGGTGAAATCCACCCAGGGTCAGAACAATTTAAGCTAAGGTAAGCTGGTGACAGTTGCAACCTTTACAGGTTTGCTTGATAGATTGCTGGAAATTGTAAATAAAAAGATGTGGTTGGGCAAACATTATGACCATGGACCATTTTTTATGATACAGTGTCCTATCAAGACAATAACCAAATATTGACCATTTTGAAATTAAAGCACTATACCAGCATTAGAATTTTTGGCTAAATATTTTATTTTACCTTTGTTTTTTGGGTGTCTACATTAATTTTCAAGTTGATGTTTATTTGTATAGCCCCCAATCACAATGGGTTACAGTGTCAAGAAGCTTAAAAAGCACATTTTTATACATTTCCAAATTACACCCCCCCAAATTTACACCCTCAAAGAAGACAAGGAAAAACTCCCACAAACATTTTGGGATCATTATTTCCTTCATCTTTGTCAAATGTTTAAGAGCATTGTGCTAAAGTCAATACTTGTACTTTTTTTCAGATAAATGAACAAGACTCTTCCTCCAGGACATCCTGATGTTTGCCACAGGATTAAACACACTGCCTCCCTCAGCCACAACCCAAACTTGTTTTCCACTGGACGTCTCGCTTCCCAGTCAGCAGAACCTGTGCAAACAATCAACATACCAATGTCCAAGACTTACGACCAGTTTCAAAATGACATGGACTTTGGAATACTAAACTCACCTGGGTTTGCCAGCAGTTACTACCTCCATTTTCAAACTTGTTCTGTGATCTTGCATAAAAATTGGACTCCCGTTTCATTACATATCAGCCATGTTCTTCAATCTGATATAGTTTTCCACACAGGACTCCCAGGTCAATGGCTGCATCAGACCACTCCGTCTCTGTAGGTCCTCAAAGTGTGCCTGGAGATGGTCATCTCCACGTGGACTGTAGGTTGACTCAACCATAAACTGGCCCAATTCCTCCTGTGAGACTGGGAACCCACAATCAGTTCCACCAAACCTGGGAGTAAAATATGATGTTTACCTTTTCAGTCAGTGTTAGGGGTAACAACATGCTCTAATGATGTACTGAATTGTACTTGATTTAAATTTTTGTAACTTATCATACTTAAGATTGATGAAACCTTTGTTAGATGGAATTGTTACACCCCTTTTTACTAAATAACATGGCAACATACAAGTGATGTCCTTAACAGTTCAATATGTTTCTTTTCAGTCAACAAGGAGGACAGGCTCTAATTTCACAAAGCAAAAGCTAAAAGCCCCATAGTTAATGCCATGTGGTATAATGTACTTTGATATATGTTATGGGTCATAATACATTCTTATGATGTACTGTTGTACATGTTTTCATTAAAGAGGTAATGTTGACAAGTTCCTTGGCCTTGCAAAGATATAATTGTGTTTAGTACCAGAGGGCTGACAAGGGTAATTGTCTCAAGTAATGTTACCATTCCCAGTAGTTAATAGTTCATCAAAAAAAACAGTTATGTCATTCAGCTGTCAGTTGAAACTCCATCCAAGTTTGTACAAGCGAGTTAGCTACTGCAGTTCTATTTCAGCCTCTTCCTAAACAATTTAAGATAATAAGGTTCAGTTCTTTACATTTACAAAAAGGACAAGAAATGATCCAATTATCTCCAACTGGTTAGGAGAAGGCTGAAATGGAACTGCAGTAACAACTGAATTTAACTGCATTTTAAGACAGTAACTGGAATTAAATCTGATAAAAATGTATAAATGAATTTAGTTGATAGAAACAAACCTGTGAGGCAGATTGTACATGACATCTGGTTTACCAGATGGACAACGAGACTGGTTAACAGGTCTGATGGTATGCGTGATCCACTTCTCCCTGCATTCATCAAGGTCCCTGAAGCCCCTGAAGAGATGTCTCTCCCTCAGGTCATTCATGAGGTCCATCCAGAATTGAGACCTGAACACAGACTCAAATTAGAGCTGTAGTTTGTTGTAGGTGATGCATTTCCATGTAGGCTAATGGATTCAAAATTATGTCAATTATGTCATATTCATATCATCATCAAACAACAGTAAGCATGCAGTACTAAAACTAAATGCAAAGACTCAGACACTCGGGTCTCCCGGAAAGTAGTTAGCTACCAATACTTGGGATAACGTTAGCTAGAGTTAAATGCAAGATCTGGCACAATGTTGTCGCTCTTGTAGGTCAAGTCAAAGTCTCTAGCACGCTAATGCTAGCGACGTTAATTTGTTGCTCTTTTATGATATTGTAAAAGACTAAGGCCAACTAAAAAAAAGAATACTTACCTTTTTATGTCGTCTCTTTACTCCGGCATATTTTCTTCCTGCTTCCAAATCAAACACACTCTCTCGTCTGGTCTCTCTCTCGGGTCGAAAATCAAGCTGTTCCACTTAGCGCTCCCCCTAGAGGCCTGGAGCACTTCCATTGTGTTGATTGGATTTGCAGCGTTTTTCTGTTGCATTTGTTTTGGGGGTTTGTGTGTTTTTGACTTTGCATCGTTTCTGTATTTGCAGCGTGTTTCCTGTTAATGTATTTGTTTTGGCTTTCTGCAGCACATTTTTTCGTTTGCAGCACAAATCTCTGATATTCCCTTCAGCATCTCAAGAAAAAAAGGAAATGGTTGGAATGTATTTTTGACAACGTTCCGACTACAGTTAACTTAGTCCAAATTTGTATGTTTGTGCTAACCGCTTTGCCACGGATCGTTCGTAAACGAGTGTCAGTACAAAGCAGGATTTGCAGCAAAACTGGCTATTTTGGTGGTTTGTGAAAGATGGATCTATCCCAACTGCTCCACTCAAAACCACTCCATTGATATATCTGCCGCTGTTGTAGTGAGTGGCAGCCCGTCACAGCAGCTCCTAGTTTTTCTATACTTGTTCTATACTTTTTCAATTTTTTTCTCTATTTTTCCTCTATATTTTTGCTACTTTTTCATTTTTGTTGCACTACTCTTGCACTACTTTTGGACTATGTTAACGTATTTTAACGTTCTAGCTCTATGATTAGTGCTACGACGTGATTGTTACCTGTAAGTTTAACCAACACACGGGACAGACGATGGCTGCCTATACGCGAGAGGCGCTCCTTGCGTTTCAGGCTAAACCTGCCGCACCACCGGCGGAAATACCAGCAGAGCTTAGGAGACATCGTCGGGGAACGAGAGCCGGTGTGAGGGTTAGGAATAAGAGAGAGAGGAATAGGAGTTTCAAACCTTGCCTTCCATCGGTCGTCATGGGAAACGTAAGATCGCTGGCCAACAAGACGGATGAACTCTCAGCCCTGGTGAGCAGTCAGCCCGTGTATCGGGAGAGCAGTGTGTTGTGCTTCACGGAGACATGGCTGAATGGGAATATCCTGGACTGTTCGGTCGAACTAGCCGGCTTCACGCTGGTGCGCGCAAACAGGGAGAAACAAAGCAGTAAGAAGAAAGCAGGAGGTCTGGCCATCTTTGTTAACTCCAGGTGGTGTAACCCAGGACACATTACTGTGAAGGCACGCATCTGTATTCCAGATCCAGATCGAGCTGTTGGCTGTTGGGTTGTGGCCATACTATCTGCCACGGGAGTTTTCGCACGCCATTGTTGTTGTTGTCTACATCCCACCGTCGGCAGTGGCGGCACGCGCTAGCGACGTCATCCACTCCACAGCCGCAGGATTACAAACACAACACCCCAGCGCCTTCATGGCAATCAATGGAGACTTCAAACATGTCCTGCTCTCCAGAACTCTGACTGACTTCACACAGTATGTGACCAGCAACACAAGGGATAACAAGACCTTGGACCTGCTGTATGCTAATGTGAAGGAAGCATACAGCTGCACTGCCCTCCCCCCCTCGGCAGATCAGATCACAACCTGATACACCTTGTACCGACGTACAAGCCTGTCAGGCAGCAGTCCGCCACCACCAGGACTGTGTTGGTGTGGTCTGAGGAGGCTGAGGAGGCCCTTCAGAACTGTTTCCAGACCACGGACTGGGAGCTGTTCCAGAAGGACTTTGGGGAGGACATCGAGGGTCTCTCCCATTGCATCACAGACTACATCCGCTTCTGCGAGAGCAGTGTCATCTCCACCAAGAGGGTGGGTCCAGGGAGGGCTTTTAGATGTGCTAAAGTTGTTTTTCTACATGGATGTGTAATAAAGTATAACAACAGAGTTATTTTTCTCAAATTTATTGTCATGTACGGTATTATCCAGTATCAGTATAGTCACATGTATCATTATTTGGCAAATCAATTCATGTACAGAATGCATAAAAGATACTTACTGCTCTATACCTCTAAGCTGTAAGGGCCCATAGTCTGTTTTATAAATGTTAATTGCATTCTGTACCTAGAACACATTCAATCATACAGGCTCCAGACCAGGATGATCCACCATGCATGTATTCACGTGTACGTCGCTTTGGATAAAAGCGTCTGCCAAATGGGAAATTGTAATTGTAATTGTTAATTGTAATTGTAGTTGAATCCTGAAGCTGATTCATTCTTCTGGTAACCTAAGGAATGAGAAAGAGTAACCGTTGATTTTGCAAGAACATTATACTGACAATTACGTTTATCTATATTACATGTTTATTATTTAGCACAGACAATTTAGAGTAGATGTGAGTACTGTACAAATTAATGTAATTTAGGACATAAACAATAAAGGTGTCAACTCCAAAAGTGGTAAGATGTGCAGTGTTATGTACAGGGGGAATGACCAGCAGGCCTCCATGAGATGCAATGTTTGAATATTTCAGCTATAGTTGTACATATACATTAGATCTCAAACTGTTGAACTATAGCTGAATAACACTGGCATAAATTATGACAGTCATATGTCCAAATGGTAGATAGCATGGGACATAACCATATGGTTTGCCGGTGTAGTGACAATATTTCTATTCCCTGAAGATTATTTTTTCTTCCTCATTTTGATGTAATTGAACATAATAACTACATAATGTCTGGTGTGGATATGTTTCCTATCGCTGGCCAGTACAACGACAATTGTAAGACATTTCATGGAATAACATTACAGTAGCTATCAAAGTAGCCAGCAAAAAACTACCGACACCTACTGTGTTGACAAACTTACTAAACAACCTCAAACCACTGGCACCGGTGAACATCAGGCTAAAAATGTATCAAACCATACGGTAGAGTAACCGTATAATTACAAAACAATAACACACTCTCACAAAGCGAGACACTCCAACAGGTAACGTTAGATATCATTTTTATAGGACACATACTTTTCTGCTATAGCTAGCCAGCAGGACAACATAGCCGACACAACCACATACACACGCACGGTCTTACATGTTCTGTCACAGAGTTTTCTCCTGTAGCAGCTGCCATGTTGGTTTTGGAGTTTTTCCACGTCTGCACCCTCCCCCCTCACCCAGCCGATCAGGGAACAAATCAGAGCATCCATGCCCAATCAGAACAACGCATAGATAATGAGGGGAGAAACTGAGAGGATGGAGAGGCACCACAGAGGCTGGATTTGTGTGTTTTTTTGGAACAGAATTCAAAACCATGTTTTAAAGACCACTGGGAAATGTTTTAAACTGCTAAAAAGAGCATAATATGGGACCTTTAACATTCAAGTCCTGTATTCAGTGATTTGATATAGTCACTGCCACTTGTAGTTTTTCAATAGTTTTTCTAAGGCGTTCCAGTCATTAGTCAATGCAAATATGACCATCTACAGCACGTGTCAAACTCAAAGCCCGCGGGCCAGATACAGCCCCTCGCGGGTTTTAATCAGGCCCGCATATCAATTAAGATGATCAATTTAATGTGGCCCATGAGCTGGTGGGGGCGCAGGGGGGCGCTGCTGCAGTCCAGCCCCCATGAGGCAGTTTTTTATACCTCCACGATGCAGTCCAACCTGTGCAGTCGAGTCAGCGCCATCTTTTTTCAAAAGGAAAGCTAACTAGCACAATGGCTAAAAAAAGGAAAGTTGATGTAGAGTGCAGACAATTTCAAGAGAGGTGGGAAACATTATTTCTTCAGCGAGTTTAAAGACAGGACTTTGAAGACAGCATTTTGAAACCACACATCTGCAGCGATATGGTGCCATGGATAGGGAGCAACGCCTGCAGAAAGTGACAGAACTTAAAAGGAACATTCAACAGCAGCAAAACAAGTGAGGGACCTGTGAAGGCAAGTTTCATTATAGCTGAGGAAATTGCCAAATAGGGGAAGCAATTCACCGAAGGAGAATTTTTAAAAAACTGTATGCTCAAAGTCTGTGATGTTGTATGCCCCAACAAGCAACAAGCATTTTCAAATGTTAGCCTCACGAGAAATACCATTGCTAGTCGCGTTGATGAGCTTGCCTCCGATTTACAAGTGCAGCTGAAAGTAAAAGCCAATGACTTTGGCTACGTTCAGACTGCAGGCAGAAGTGGCCCAATCCGATTTTTTTGCTGATATGTGACTCAGATCTGTTTTTTTTATAACAGTGTGAACAGCACAAATCACATGGAATCTGATCTTTTCAATTCTGATTTGGGCCACTTTCATATGTGGTCCTAAATCAGATACAGGTCTGATTTTTTGCAATGCGACCTCAGTCTGAACAGTCATATCGGAATTCATGCGACTTTTACGTCACTCTAGATCGACATTCATCACATGACAGCTGCGATGGAGGTTGTCAGTGGAGGGACAGTGAGGTGTTAGACCTCATAAGTATTTGGGGTGAAATTGTGGACCAAATCTGTTTCAGTGAAGTAGGGCTGTACCGAATAGTTCGAAGCTTCGAAGCTTCATTCATAACGTTGACATTCGAATTTTAAATCAACATTCGAATGCTGCGCACTGCGCAGCTTTTTTTTTTTTTGCACGTCTATTCATTCTGCTTAAACCAATGATGTATACTGTATTTCTGCACAGTTGCAGATAAAGATTAGGCTACACTAATATTATAGTATTATACTATTATAGTAAATTACTTAAGTCGTTACAAAAAAAAAAAGATCATATGTATCTGCATTCGCTTGGCGCTCGGCGCTCCTACCAGACCATGTCAACAAGCTGATATTCCTGGCCCACAACCTGAAAAGAGTTAGCAAGTCCTAGACCACTGGGAACAGTAGCCTCTCTTTTGGTAAGCTATGGTAAGCTAGGCTACAGTAGTTTTGTTTGTGACATTGTTTATTGTTACCTAGGTTACAGCCCCCGTCCTGTGCACAACGAGTGAGTGTCGGTCACACCGAACTTATAGTCACCGGACTGTTCAGACTTTAATTTGAAATGTTCTGATTTTGTGTCAAAGTCAAGGATCTTTGGCTATTCCAATATATTAATATCTTCTGGCTGAAATTCCACTTTTCCTGATGTTTCCACATATTCTCTTTGTTTTGTTGGGTGCGTATGCTGTAAATCTACATATGGGTACCTGACTATTAAGACAGACTTGAAAAATTGTGAATATATCTTTTGTTTTAACATATTTGGTTTAAGTCAGCTTGCAAAAGTCATTTTCATTGTTTATTGCCATTTCTGTCGTAGCATAATGTTGCTATAAGCCTAAAGACGCGATTATCATTTCATCATTATTTTATGCCCTTATTGGATTAGCCTACATGTATTTATGTTGACTAAACTGAGGAGTTATATTCATTAAAGAAAGTTGATTTAATAAAAAAAAAGACTAACTCATATTTAATCTGATGAATCACTTTATTCAAATTGAGGATTTTGTTCGAGGATTTTTTTTTTTTTTTTATGATGACGTCAAAATATGACGGCAGACATTCGAAGCTTCATTCGAAAACCTCAATAGAAGCTTCGAATGTAAAAAAAAATTACATTCGGTACAGCCCTACAGTGAAGCCATTCACGTCACGATCCTACCACTCCTGGCTCTGACTCCGCATCCACACACACCTCCGTACAGAAGTAGCAGCCATTGCTCCACAAAAAGCCATAATTAAAAATTTGGCTCTCTTTCTCCTCATCCTCGTCCTCGTTGTCATCTGCTCACGAATTCGCTGGCTTCCACTGCACATCAACTTATAAATGAAACCGTAAACGCTGACTTCAGTGGCCTCCATGTTTACTTCCGTACGACAGCGTGCTGCGTGTCACGTTTTTGTTATTGTTCTTTTGCGCATGCGGGTCAGTTCAGGACCGTGACCAGTTCACATTGGAATCTGATATTGGCCACATTTAAAAAATAATGTGAGCAGCCAAACAAAAAAATCGGATCTGAGCAATAAATCCGAATTGAGCACTAAGGCTTACAGTGTGAACGTAGCCTTAGTTACTTATTCACTGCCTGTGGACGAGAGCACGGACAAGACGGACACCGCACAACTGTCTGTTTTCATCCGGGGGGTGGATTCCCAGTTGTCCATTACCGAGGAACTATTGGATGTAAAATCAATTCATGGAACAACCACAGGGCAGGACATTTTCGAGCAAGTTGAGCAGTGCATAAACGAAACAGAATTACCATGGAATAAATTTGTGGGACTAATGACTGATGGTGCCCCTGCAATGTGCGGGGAAAGGAGTGGATTGGTAGCAAAAGTTTGACAGAGGATGGGCCGCGCCGGAGGAGAATTAACAGCTTATCACCATTATACACCAAGAAGCCCTCTGTGGCAAGGTTCTGGGCATGGACCATGTAATGACTGTTGTAACAAAAACTGTTAACTTCATTCGTGCACGGGGGTTGAATCACCATCAGTTTCGGGCACTTTCAGCGGAGGGACATCAGGACGTGCCATTCCACACAGAGGTGCGCTGGCTGAGCCGGGGGAAGGTGTTGCACAGATTCTACAAACGAGCATGGAGATCGCTCGTTTCATGGACAGCAAGGAAAGAGCCATCCCCGAGCTTGAGGATGAAAAGTGGTGGAGTGACTTGGCTTTTTTGTGTGACATCATGGAGCACCTCAATGCCCTGAATTCAAAACTGCAGAGCCGAAAGCAGGTGATCACAGAGATGCGTGACTCAGTGAAGGCCTTCCAAATCAAACTGCGTCTGTGGGAGAGCCAGATGCGTCAAGGCAACTTGGTTCACTTTCCAATTTGTCAGTCAGTCAGCAGCACAATCACCAGCATGTTCTCAAGAGATGTGTATGCTGAGAAACTGAACAGTCTCAAAGCAGAATTCAGCAGGAGATTTGCTGACTTTGAATCCCACAAATGTAATTTTGATCTTTTTGCAAACCCATTTACAGTTGATGTGGACACTGTGCCCGAGTACTTGCAGTTAGAACTGATAGAATTACAATGTAACGGTGCTCTGAAGACCCAGTACCAGTCAGGACTTCAGGCCTAGAATAGACCACCTCATGTCAAAGAAAATGTGCCAGGTGTCTGGTAAGAGTTACACTGAAAAGCATAATGCATATGGTATTGGCTATTATTCTGTCTGTTCATGTTTATGAAGCAAGCCATATAACTTGATTGAGATTTGTCTCATGGGTTATTTTGCTGTATCAAACTGTTTTGCTGGTAACACAGACCCACATATATTGAGTTGTTATGGTTAAATCCTGTCATGGTCAAACTTCAAGTTATGAAATGTTGGAACATGGAAAAACTATACCTGAGCATATTTCTTTCAATAATAAAAAATGAAAATTATTAGTAATAAATGTCTGGCCCTTGATTTCATTCACAAGTGTCTGCATGGCCCTCAGTATGGTTAAGTTTGAAACTCCTGATCTACAGTGTACTTTCATTGTGTAAAATACACACAAAGCTCTCTAACTCTCTATTTCGCGCTCTGTGACCACTATTACTGCAAACACCAAGTCAAAGTGACTGTTGCAAGGACAGCAAGCACACTTAAATTTTCTTCAGAAAATTTAGCCTTTTCTAGTTAGTGTGCTTGCTTCAGCAAGCAAACTATTGTTATCCGTCTTACTTATTAGTGTGCTTGCTTCAGCAAGCAAACTATTGTTATCCGTCTTACTTATTAGTGTGCTTGCTGCAAGCAAAGCACACTCTTATTATGATCTTGCATACTTATTATTATTTTTCCGCCAAAAAGTTTGGCACGCTACTCCTCCTACAGTTTTTACAGTACATACACATGTGAGACGTCAAAACGTGCGGCTCATTGAGGAATCGTGTGCTATTACTTTTCTAAGAGATCCCTCATAAGCTCTTTGAGATATTAATGATTAAATGCCAATTTTGCCATTTTAGACGCAATACACACCCATTGTAAAATAATGAGAACCATGTGGACTCAATCAAAGGATCACAGAGCCAGAAATTTAAGTTTCGTTTTGTCCGCCATCTTGTTTCTCCGCTGAGATCGGGAGGCTCCCACACAGTAGCTGAAGCTAGCTGAAGCTAAGGTAGAATCAGATCAGTATGGATGTATTTGGACTTTTATTCTGTATATTAAAAGTCTACTGCGGAGTTTTTTACCGGCTGGCTTGATGCATTTGGGACAGAGGGGCCGCTTACCGGCTGGCTTGATGCATTTGGGACAGAGGGACCGTGCCGCGGAGATCGGGAGGTACGTTAGCACACAGTAGCTGAAGCTAACTGAAGCTAAGGTACACACACAGAGTATGGTGGTTTTGGCGCGTCGGCCGACGCTTAACGGAGTTTCTCGGGCACACGTGCCAGTCAGTGCCGATAGCTGGGCGCCGATTTGTCCCCGGTGATCCGGCCGACATTTCGGCGCGGGTCGCGACGCCAATGCGTCACCGGGTGTCCGCCGAACGGAGTTTTTTACCAGCTGGCTTGATGCACTTGGGACAGAGGGACCGTGGTAAGTCAAAACAAACGCACGCAATCTATACATTTAACGTTATTGCTGTTATTGCCCCTGGTGTGTAGCCCTATATTTTTCCATTTCAATTTTTATTTAGGCTACAAGAGCTTACTAGGCTATAAAAATGAAATGGTTGAGCTCATTCATGTCAGTGCTTCGACACAGCCAGCAGATGGCGACAGAGACCATGAGTTCCCCACATGGGCTTTCTGTCAGCCTCAGCTGCTGTCTTTGTGGTGCGTTTAGGTCCTTGGAAAGCTGGGAATCTGTAGTTTCGTTCGATACCAAACATGTTGTTGTGGAGTGATGAGAAAAGTATCCCAGTGCCTTTGAACGCAACTGGCACCGCTTAGCAAAACTAGTGAACGCCAAGTCTAAGGGCAGGGGCATTGCAAGGGCGGCAAGCACACTTTAAATTTTCTTTAGAAAATTTAGCCTTTTCTAGTTATTCAACTTCTTTTTATTCTTCTGGACGCTTTTTTTGGACTGTATCTCCTCTTGAACCCTTTGAGCTATCGACGCGGTTCAAACTTTAAAATGTTCAGCATGTTCGGGAATCCAGCGCGTGTATTTGGATAAGCGTTCCGATGTTTACTTTTTCCGCTATTTACGTTTAAACGGGAATTTTTTCCCCATTGAAATGAATGGTGGAATGTTCAGCTCGCTAGAGTGTGTGATGTCATCCCCACTCTAGCCACTCTTCAGACTTCAGATGCTGTGATTTTTAACTAAATATTCAAATTTCTTAAACTGTCATGACTCCCACAATTTTCACACTACATATACATATTTTATATCAAACTGTTCGACTACTCTTTCTGTCACTCACAATGTAAATATCTAAATCATAGTGTTTATGCTTTTTGAGCAATGATAGTTTGTTCAACACTAGTGCAAAACTGTGTTTTACGGCCCCTTTCTAACTTTTATATTTTATTATATATTTTTATTATATATATTATATTTTATATATATATATTTTTTTATTATATATTTTATTATATATATATATTATTATATATTATATTTTACATCAAACTGTTCAGCTATTCCTTCTGTCACTCACAATGTAAATATCTAAGTCATAGTGTTTATACTTTTTGAGCTATCATGGTTTGTTCAACACTAGTGCTTTACAGTAATTTTGCCTACTTTAAACAGCTTTTTCTTCTTGCACATTCAGTATTTGAACTATAGTAGTTCCAACAATTTTGCACACTACATCAAAATGTTCACACACTTCTTTTCTCTCTCACAATGTAAATATCTAAGTGATGGGATTTGTAGGACTTGTAAGCAGATTTTTTCTGCTTACACATATTTTAACTATCACAATGTCCACAATTTTAAGACTACATGCATATATTACACATTAAAATGTTCAGCCAGTCCTACTCTTTCTCACAATGTAAATATCTAAGTGCTGATTTGTAGTTTTTGAGTTAGGTACGTTTGTTCAACATTAGTGCTCCAATTCAACTTTTTCACTTCATTTTACTACAGTTCAACTTCTTCAACTTTCTTTCAACTGTACTAATTCCCACAAATTTGAACAGTTCATTCACATATTACACATCAAACTGTTCAGCTGTTCCTGCTTTAACTTATGTGTAAATATCTAAGTGATAGCATTTGTAGTTTTTGAGTTATGAACGTTTGAGCTCCACTTGCGCCTCTGCTGCTCTCCTAATGCAGCTCTCCTAATGCTGCTGTCTGCACTTCTCCACTTTCATACACACGTGGCTCTCTCTCTCTCTCTCTGTTAATACTGCTACTACTGCTACTGCTTCTACTTCTACTTCTAATACTACTACTACTGCTTCTAATACTGCTACTATTACTACTGCTACTACTTCTAATACTACTACTAATACTGCTACTATTACTACTGCTACTACTTCTAATACTACTACTAGCCTGCTTCTAATACTGCTACTTTTTCTAATGCTGCTACTACTACTGCCACTACTACTGCTACTGCAGCTACTACTACTGCTACTACTACTACTTCTAATACTGCTACTACTTCTACTGCTACTACTACTATTTCTACTACTACTGCTACTACTACTACCTCTAATACTACTACTACTACTGCTACTACTGCTAATAGTACTACTACTGCTACTTCTACTACTACTACTACTTCTAATACTGCTACTTCTAACACTGCTACTACTACAACTATTACTTCAGCTAAGTACTGCTTCAAACACCAGATCGAAATACTCAAAATGTACAAACATTTAAACTCTTTGTAATGAAATTCAACTGTCTTCAGCCTTCTCTTGCTGAAGCAAGCACACAAATTTTCTTCAGAAAATTTAACCTTTTCTAGTTTATTTATTATACTTCGGCCCTTTTTTTGCAATGTAACTACTTCTGAACCGTTTATGCTATTGACGCCGTTCAAACTTTAAAATGTTCAGCATATTCAGGACTAGTGTGCGTGTATTTTTCAAAGTGATACAGTTTATAGCTTTTTTTGGCAATTTACGTTCAAAAGTGATTTTTTGGCTCCATAGAGATGAACGGTGGAATGTTCAGTCTGCTAGAGTGGATGATGTCATCACACAGTCTAAGCACTCTACAGACTTTAGAGGCTGTGCTTTTTACTGAATATACACATTTTTTAAACTGTCACAATAACATTTTAACACTACTTACACATATTACACATCAAACTGCTCAGCTATGTCTTCTGTCTCTCACAATGTAAATATCTAAGTGATAGCATTTGTAGTTTTTGAGTAAGGAATGTTTGTTCAACACTAGTGCTTTACAGTAATTTTGCCTATTTTAAACAGCTTTTTCTTTTTGCACATGCAGTATTTAAACTGTAGTAGTTCCCACAATTTTCACAGTACATACACATATTACACATCAAGCTGTTCTTCTGTCACTGACAAAGTAAATATCTAAGTGATAGCATTTGACCTGCTGTAGCCTAGCCTGAACTCAAACCTTCCTCCTGGTCCGCATGGACTTAAACTGGGTGCTCGCGTGAGCGTAATCAAAGGCATCAGGGGAGATTGCTGCAGAGGCGATTGTCATTAGGTTTTGCGTCTTTGCCTCGGACAGACGGCTTGTCATGGTCGTTTTAATTTTGTTCTGAAGGCTGAACCCGCGCTCTGCTGCCACACTGGAGACTGGAATTACCAGCGCCACTTCAGCCAGAGTTTTCCGTCATTGTTAAAAAAATTCTGTCAATGACGGAAAATATTCCATTAACGCGACCCCTGGTGAGGACATCAGACCCCTACCAGCAACGCATAGAAAAATACATTCAGTGGTTGTACCAGTCCCCAACATTTCAACCCAACCAAACAAATGGACATGACATTAACATGCCAGTGCAACACTGCCTCCTGTCACATTGCTGGCATCCCCCCACCTGTAGCCAATGCGCCCACTACCACAACAAAACATGAAGTACACCACATTATTATTGTGCCTCTTATCCCAGATTAAAACAGTATTCACGTACAGTTCAAATATCTACTTACATCTTGTCGCGGGCCGCAGGCTCACGCCAAACAATGAAATGAGGAACAGCCCATACCGAAAGGCGCTCTCTGAATTGAACACTTCCTGCCTACCTGCCCTGCGCTGCCTTACACAGGTTTGGTCTTTAGGTTTCTAGGTTTGGTCTTTGGGATTCCAGGTTTGAAAAAAAAAAACAAAGACCAGAGGCTCTGCAGCACGGCAATCTCATAGAAAGAGACAGAAATACACTTTCTGTTCTCATGTCCAATGACAAGATAAGAGAAACTTATGACCCTAAATTTAAAGAAATATTCTCTGCTCTCTCTGCCACTATAAACATATTTTATTATTAATATTGACTTTATATATTTCCAAGCTATCTGAATGAACATGAACAGTGTTGTAAATAAAATATCTTCACGGGTGCTATGAAACTGTTTTGAACATTATAGCCTTTTAAAGTAATAGGATTGTGTTTTATACTTGTAAGCTGTTAGTAATAAGGAATGTGGGTGCGTTTGTGATGGTAACTTTGTGTAAGGAGCTCAAGGTCAGTCAAATGCAAGATAGGCGCGCAGCTTCTCGAAAACAACTCCTTATTAAGATATGATATAGAACACAGGAAACCACCTGTCAGACACACACCCAAGGCACAGGAGAAATCACTCAAGGTATAACCAAGGTTGTGCAGGATTGTGTGTGTGTCTTATCATCCCTAAAGTTTAGGTCCACCCAAGGATGGAGTCGGATGAGGAAGAGGAGAAGGCCCGAACCAATGAGAAGAGGACAGCACCCAACTTGCACATTTCTTTGTCTGTAATAGCATAAATATACTGGATCAGGAGAAGTTAGGTTGTCAGACTGTGGACTGGCTCTGATGCTGTTATTGGTCAGGGCAAGGCACATTTGATCCAGAATTCTCTAACTGCTTTTTGCTTGCTGAAAGAATCACTAAAGTTTTGAACTAAGATTCTCAGTGTGGACATTTGACTTCTTTTAGTCTTTTGAGTATTCTGAACATTCTGCTCACCCTCTGGGGGTGAGAAGTTTTCTGTTTCAGCTGAAAACTCCTTCAAAATTGGTGACCCCGACGTGATGCTTAAAGTGACCGGCAGAAGAAGCCAACGAACACGGGAGGCAGGTGAACGTGGCAGAGGAGACAAAGGGATCCCTTCATAATACGGTAAGCACCACCATTATAAAGTGTGCACATTGGACAGATCTAAATTATCCTCTGACACGTACTCATCTTCCTCCTGTTAGTCTAAAAAGTGATTTCTTAAAAAACAGCAAGCAGTAAGCAGAGAGCAGCAACGTGCGAATGAAGTTCAGAGGAGGGTGAGAGCCTGTTTTGCCTGATTTCTAGCGTTGTGGCTGCATGCATTGGTTTCAAACACAGACGCTTTGGGCGCAGTGTTATTATTGGTTTCAAACACAGACGCTTTGGGCGCAGTGTTATTATTGGTTTAAAACACAGGCGCTTTGGGCGTAGTGTTAAAGACACAGGCGCTTCGGGCGTAGTGTTATATTTATTGGTTTCAAACACAGACGCTTTGGGCGCAGTGTTACCATTGGTTTAAAACACAGGCGTTTTGGACGTAGTGTTAAAGACACAGAAGCTTCGGGCGTAGTGTCGGGGCAAAGGGTTTTTATAAGGGTGGGATAAGTGCAGGCCAGATAAAGCCTGCACAAGAAGAAAACAGGTAAAGTATTGGGTGGTTTGGATGGACAATTGTGTCATGAATTAAAAGATTGGGATACTGTGTGAATTAACACCCAGTGAGACACTGCCGGGAGACCGGTAGAAGCTTGTGTCTCAGCAGCCCCAATTGACCGTCGGAGTCATTCATGAGACATTTCCATGTGTATACTTAAATAATTATCTGTTGTAAACATGGACGGCGAGTTTCAGCGCGAAGAAGAGTTTGACTTACGTAGCAGTAAGAAAGACACAATACCTCCAGAAACCTGGAAGGGGAAGTGGGAGGTGATAACACACAACATTGTAGTTCTCTACACTGAACCAGGAACTAACACAGGGGTAAAAGCGCATAAAGAATTAAACGCATGGTATGACAGTAAAAGAAAAGAGGGATGGTTTCCAGGGGATGACAGTAAAGCCAACGTAAAAGCAACCTTAGTGAGAAAGTGTGTGGAACTGTCAAAGTCACTTCAAGAGGCAGAACATGACTTACAGCAAGCGGGACTACTGCAAAAGAAAAAGTTCAAAAAACGTGTCAGGGATTTGCAACATGACATGAAATGGGTAAACAGAATAATATCAGCTCACCCAGTGGGGTGTTCAGGGACAACACAAGCCTCTGCACCCCCAGGAGGGAGCAGCACAGGAGGGTGGGACGGTTATCAACGAGTGATAAAACACCCTCACCCCAAGGGAAGCGACTTGCCTCCACCCTATAATCCTCCACCCCCACCACACCCTCAGTCACCTCACACTCAGGCACCAGTGTTTACAGTGTCTGGGACAGTTAACGCAGAAGAGGTAAAACCTGAACCCGAGCACGGGCTACCAGGAGGGACACTGTACCCTGCCGTGCCTATGTCCACACAGGACTTTGATCTGAGGATGGGGGAGGTGGATAAATCTAGTGAGGTAGCTAGAAGGACCCTACAGAAAACCTTGGCAGAGCTAGAAGAACAAATAAGACAGGAAAACACATCCACACCACGCCGGAGGAGAGATAGCGAACAGTTAAGATCAGACATGTCAAGTTGTGGAGGAGCAAGAGGGGGGAGGGCAAGACGTGAGGAAGATGAAGCATGGGAAGATAGAGAGAGAAGGTCAGCAAGTGAGAGTGAGGAAAGCTCAGAAAGCGAGGCAGGATATGAGGGAGGAGCAGAGGAAGGAGAAAGAGTAAAGTACATGGGACGCATACATAGTGTCACAGTGGAAGGGAAAAATGTAACACGCTCAGTAAGGGTAAAGGAACGAAAGGAGCGCAAAATGGACCCAGGTATGAACTTCCCGCTCTTTGAACAGGGACCAAATCAGCCATATAAGTACAAGCCATTCACCATAGGTGATTTGACAGCCTATGTAGATCAATTACCGCCCCGAAGGGACGGAGCAGCTCCATGGTTAAACAAAGTAGCAGAGCTCACTAAGGGACAGACCCTAGCGATGGGAGATTTTAGGGCATTGCTGAGTAGAGCTTGTACATCATGGGAAGCTGAAGGGATAGAGGCAGTTGCGAGGACAACCAGAGCTCAGGATTATCGAAATTATTCGTTGTTCTCCTCACAATTAGGGGATGCACTCAGAGAAAGATTCCCCATTTCAGAGCACAAGAGACATAATCTCATTTTCAATCCCCAACCTGGAGAATCAGCCTCAGCATATATTTCAAGGTGCACAGGGGAGTGGATAAATAACACGGGAAAGCACCCAGGTAAGGGAAACAGATTCCTTTTCAGACGAGCAATATTAGAAAGTCTAGATGAAGAGGTAAAAGCTAAAATGAATGACAACCCCGACATGCCAGGAGCAGAGGATGGGGTGTGGGCAAGGCATCTTACACATCACATGGATGCACACACCCAAAAACAGAAAAAGGCAAAAGAGGAAGTGGAGGTGCTCACCAGCCAGCTCTTAAAGCTGCAGCTACAACAGGCAAGAGACCAGGCCACGGAGAAAAAGAATAGTGGTAAAAAAGCACAGATGCCAGTAATAACTCACTCTGACGCTGCTACTGCTTCTACCCTACCCCCACCTGCTTCTACCCATCCCCCACCCACACCCAATCCCTATCCTTACTACCCCATGCCAGTCCCCATCCCCATAGTAACCACACCAGGCCAGATGTATCAGGGACCATATCAGGGCGGGTATAACCAAGGGGGAGGTCAGAATAAGGGAAATCAGGGAGGAGGGAAAGGGAGGGGAGGAAACAATAACCAAGGGGGAGGAAGGGGTGGGAAGCCTGGGAGCAGGGGATGCCTTATTTGTAAATCCCCGGACCATTGGGTCCAGAACTGCCCATATAACGCTCTAGCTCAGCAGCAGGGACAAGGTGGAGGCCCCACAGGGGGACCTACAGGACCACCACAACCACCCCAGGCACCTAACCAACACCTGACTCCGGGTAATTGGGGCCCGCAGTCTGGGAACTGGGGTCAGTTTCCATAGGGGTGCCTGACAGAAGAGGAAATGTCAGGGCTGGCAGCTCCCTGCATTTCCCTGGTGGTGAATGGGAGGCCCAGAACAGTCATGGTGGACACAGGGGCTAGATACTCCACGTTAAATGATCTACGACGTGGGGAGATTCCACTTTCATCCAACTTTGCTTCTGTTTTGGGATTTTCTGGCTGGGAACAAATGCTGTCTTTCACTGAAGATGCTCCAGTGACTATTGGGAGACAAAGACTCACGCACCCTTTTCTGTATGCACCTGAGTGTCCTATGAACCTCTTGGGAAGGGACTTACTGACTCGCCTCGGAGTGGCTGTGAAATGCACACCTGAAGGCACGACCTTACATTTTCCTGATGGAACTGTCATTGCGTGTAATTCCTTCCCGGGTGCGAAAAAACAAATGTTACTGGGTGCCTCTGCCAAAAACACTGCTGTTGACCTATCTGCTGACATTTATTGGGTGATGTTGAACCAAGATAACGATCCTTTATTGGAAGAATTCAGAACATGGTCTCCCTGGCTCCGAGCTCTTAATCCCTATCTTCCCCCTCCCGACCCCCCACACTGCACATTGTACTATGACAGAAATGAAGACTGGGTGTATAAAGGGGAATTTGAAGACACCCTCGAGGGTCATACACAGAGTCTGCATGTGGATGGGATATACGTGGGCCCAGGAGGTGTGGCAGCGGCTATACTCCTCCCTGAGGAGTTGAAAGATTGGTATAAAATGTCAGGTTCCGCTGCCCCCCACGTATCACTTGCTCTACATGCAGGACACCAGGCAAAGGAATTAGGGCCTATGGTAAAACAAGCACTCACACTTACTGATTGGCAAGCCACACAAATACCCAGACTCTTCATCTCTCCCTCCTCCAAAATATACAGGATTCAATATCAGACAGATGTTGCTGGGGTGTGTCAACATGACACTCTCACCAGACATCATGGGAGGGAACGCACGGATGGTGATGGCACTTCAGACATGTTACAGACACTCCCAGTCTCACTGTGGTCTACTGGTCCTTTTGATGTGGGTTATTGTCACAACATCAACCCTGTCACTTTTGAGGTAAAAAAGGATCTGAAACCTATCTGGCAACCACAGTATAAACACAGAGTGGAAGCACAACAGGGCATTATGCCCACCATTGACGGGCTGTTACAGGCCGGGGTTTTAAGACCCACCAATTCACCATTTAACACTCCCATACTCCCGGTTAAAAAACCCTCTGGCACTTACAGGATGGCTCATGATTTGCGGGCCATAAACTCCGTCACCACCTCCCCTGTCACCCCTGTACCCAACCCCCATGCTGCTATGGCGATGCTAGATACATCTCATCGATTCTTTTCTGCTATTGACCTAGCTAATGCTTTTTTCTGTCTACCTCTTGACCCTACTCTACAAGATCTGTTTGCCTTCACTTATGGTGGTCGTAGGCTCACCTACACACGTCTGCCACAAGGTTTCCTTCTATCTCCATCTATTTTCAATGACATTCTACGCATGCAACTGGCGGACCTGGAGGTACCAGACGGCTGTCTGGTGATCCAGTACGTGGACGACATTTTACTAGCTTGTCCGTCTCCACAAACATGCTTACAGCTTACACATGCTGTTTTGTCGCGACTGCACACCTGTGGTTATAAAGTCTCTAAGACTAAACTGCAGTGTTGCAGAGCCTCTGTCACCTTCCTGGGCAGAGAAGTTTCTGGCTCAGGAGCTGACATGTCTGCACTTCACAAAGACTCTATTCTTAATCATCCCAAACCTCTTACTGTCAAAGACATGCTTTCTTTTCTGGGGCTCACGGGATACTCCAGACACTTTGTTTCTGACTATGCTGGCAACACTGAATCTCTTAGAGCTATGATCAAAGAGCAAGGCAGCCGTAACACGGGTGCTACGCTTCAGTGGACTCCCCAGGCGGAGTCTGATTTCACCTGCCTTAAGCAAAAGTTATCACAGGCTACGTCACTGGCTTCTGCAGACTACACACAACCTTTCTTTCTCGATGTTTCTGAGAGAAAATCATCTGCTTATGGTGTTCTCTATCAGAAACAAAGGGGGAGTAGGAAGGTACTACTATATTGCAGCATTTTGTTTGATGTACAAGAAAAAAGAGCACCACCATGTGCCAGGTATGCTGCTGCAGTGGCTAAGCTAATTGAAAAAACAGCACACATAGTCATGCACCACCCTTTGACAATTTTGACCTCACATGCGACAGTAACATTTGTCACATCATCAGCCTTCACACTGACACCACTCAGACAAGGAAGGATTTTGAAACAATTGACATAACCACATGTTACATTTATACGTGAAGGCATCAACTTGGCAGATCAAATTTTAGAGGGAGCACCACACTGCTGTATAGAAGTCTCACAAGATGTGAGCAAAGTACGACTTGACTTAAGTGAAACACCATTAACACAACCAGATGTAGAACTCTTCACGGATGGGTGCTGTTTTAGACATCCATCTTCAGGGTTACAAGCAGGATATGCTGTGGTTGAGCTCTCCTCAGATGACAAACCTAAAATAGTCAAACGGGAAAAGATGATAGGAAGTGTGTCAGCTCAAAAAGCAGAACTAAGAGCAGTGGTGACAGCCCTACAGCTGAGCGAAGGGAAAGTTGTAAATATATACACAGACTCAGCTTATGTACATAATGCAGTACACAGAGACCTGCAGGGATGGATGCAGGCAGGTTTCAAAACCAGTGGAGGAAAAACTATGGCACATGAAGCACTAATGAGGGAGTTAGCAGATGCATTGCAACTTCCAGGGAAAGTAGCCATAATGAAGGTTAAAGGTCACAGTAACCTAGAGGACAGAGAAGCTAAGGGAAATGATGCTGCTGATCAGGCAGCAAAACAAGCCGCAGGATACAATGTAGATATGATAATGATGGTTTCTCACCCCCAAATGTCTGACTATGTAAATATGGAGACAGTCAGAGCAGCACAAGAAAGTGTCACAGATGAAGTACAGAGTCTGTGGAAGTCAAAAGGGGGACAGTTAAATGACCAGGGTATATGGCATGTAAATAGCAAAGTGATAATGCCCCCTCAATGGCTCCACAGCATGATGACTCAGACTCACGGACCTGACCACAGAAGTATTGGTCAAATGACTCACGACTTACGACACTGGTGGATTGACAACAAGACTTCAGTGATTAAAAATCATGTGAAGGAATGTTCTGTGTGTCAGACGTGCAATGTAAGACCTGCCCTCAAAGTAGAGGCAGGCAAATACCCTGAACCAACTGCTCCAGGTCAAGAAATCACTATTGATTACACAGACATGATCAACCGTGCAGGTGGGAAGAGGTACCTATTGGTAATTGTAGACTCCTTTTCGCGGTGGGTTGAGGCCTATCCCACAGCGAAAGAGGACGCTGCATCAGTGATAAAGTGTTTGATAAATCATTGGATTCCCACCCACGGTTATCCCACACTAATCAGATCAGATAACGGCACCCACTTTAAAAACAAAGACCTGGCAAAAGTGGAACAAGCATTAGGTTTAAAACATAAATATGGGACTGTGTATCATCCTCAGTCACAAGGGAAGGTAGAAAGGATGAACAGAACTTTGAAAAATAAGTTGCTGAAAGTTGTGTCAACCTACAAAATGCCCTGGACAGAGGCATTACCTCTGGCACTACTGGGAGTGAGATCTGCAGTACATAGGGAGACAGGATTGACTCCTTTTGAGTTACATCATGGCAGAGAAATACCAGGTCCAACTCACTCTCTGAAAGAAATCTCTGGTATGGGATATAGGCCATATTATGTGAAAGTAAATGCTCTGGTATCAGACTTCTCATTCTCAGCAGATGCCACACAGGAAGACTCCTCCACGCGGGAGCAAAAGACGGACCAGAGACCAGAAGGACCATCGGAGTTCCTGTACCTGAAAGTGTTCAAAAGAAAGTGGAATGAACCAAGGTGGACAGGACCATACAAAGTAACAGCCAGAACTCACACTGCTGTGAAATTGGCTGGGAAGGGTAATAACTGGTGGCACCTCACTCAGTGCGCTGCTAGCGCCACTGGACCTGAGGAAGGAGCAAAGGAAAACTAAAAAAAAAAAAAAAAAAAAAAACACATTGCATATTGCTTGAGCATTAGAATTATTTTACTATCATTAAACTGTGTATTTTTCTGTTTGGTTTCTAACCCAGGTGCGGAATCACTCATCCAGGGGAGGTCATCCACTAAAAGGGAAGTGATTGGAGTGACATCATGAAGGCTCTTAACCTCCTGATCTGCCTATGGGCTCTCCTCCTGGCAATTGCCCTCACAGTAATCATTCTTGATGCTCAGAGAGGGGGAGAACTCCATAACAGATCTGGGAACGGGACAAACAGTACATCAGGAGGTAGGATTAGATCCCTAAGAGACACCACACACACCAAAACCACATCCACAGACAAATGCATAAAAAAATATGGTGGGATAGAAGTCAATTACACACGTGGCTCTGTCCTGGGTTATAAAGTATACTTGTGTGATATTATTAACTGCAGTGGCTATCAGCAGGGGTGGAACGGGTATGATATATACCTCTGTATATTAGATAGACATAGTTGGGGTTGGTGCGAAAACTGGGACTCCGTGTTTGCATGGACGGGTCCCTGGAGACCAACATGTAACCACGGACGTTGTCCCAAGACCAAAATCACCCTTTCCAGGATAATGGACAGCGGTGGGAGGAACCCCCTACTGCTCTCAATAATTAATCTGACTGAAACTATTACGTATAGAGGTAACAAAGCTTGCCCAGGGGGAACTAACACTTTCTTTATGGTATTGGGCGTATCTCAGGATGGGACGGACACAAAAGCGTTGATTAAAGTGAATATTATTGATCCCCCAGCACCCCCTACATCCGCTCCTAACACGACTTCGACTGCCACCCAAGACTCAGACTTAGTGACAGACTTGCCTCCACAACAGAGGGGAGTAAGTGCTTTTGACTACACTAGACTTTCTTCTAGAGACCTGGTTTCTATAGCAACAGGATATGGTGACACAAACCTTTGGCTTGACTGGATGGTAAAAACGACTAACACACTCAGACCCAACAGTGACTGCATTGCATGTTCAACACCCAGACCAGGACTGTTTACGACTCCAGGACCAGTTCATCTTAATGACTCAGAAGGGTTTGACTGTCTGTTGCATATGTGGACAAATGGCACTAATCCTGGTGGTAATTGTTCTGACTTACATTCCTTGTATCCTCCTATACCTGAGAAGAGGGTGAGGAAAATGACTCCACCCACCTTCTCTGTCAGGGCAGGAGAATATGTTTGCTTTAATAACACTGACTCTGGCACATACATGAATAGAGACGATCATTTTGACTGGTGTGGCTCCATATATGACGGTAGTGACTACAATGCCTCCCAGTGGGTGGTTGGAAGAGGTGATTTGTTCTGGTTCTGTGGCGGACACACCTTGCACTTCACCCTACCTGAGAATTGGACAGGTGTCTGTGCAAATGTGCGGCTGATTTTGCCTCTCCGCCTGGTGAGTCTCGAACCACCCGTGGGACGCTCAAAACGTAGCCTAGTACCTATATTGAATACTCTACAAGCTGAATTTAAGGAGAATAATCCTACATATCTCGATGCTATTGGGGTTCCAAGAGGTGTACCTGATGAATTCAAATTGGCTGATCCCATAGCCGCAGGCTTTGAGTCATTCCCCTTACTTACTGCCTTCTTCCCTGTTACGGTGCACAAGAATGTAGACAGAATCAATTTTATTTACTTCAACATGTTAAAATTCTTCAATGCCACTGACAAAGCTGTCTTTGGTATTACTGAACAGTTAGCTCCTACCTCCTTGATGGCACTGCAAAATAGGATAGCTCTTGACTTCCTCCTAGCAGAGAAAGGAGGTGCTTGCTTCCTTTTCGGTCAGGAATGCTGTGTTGCCATCCCTAACAACACAGCACCTGATGGCTCCATTGTCCGAGCCTTGGCTGAAATGAGGGCCATTTCTGAAATCATGCACGAGTCTGCAGGTATCGACAACCCCCTGGATGACTGGATCAGCCGCCACTTGGGCAAGTATAAAGATATGATTATCTCTGTTGTTACAACATTTGTCATAATCATGGTTGTATTGGGATTTTGTGGATGTTGTTGTATTCCGTGTGCTCGCACTCTGGCTGAGAAAGCCATAGTGTCAGCTGTTTCTAGGAAGGACGGCCCCTCAGCACCCCCTCCGCCTTATGGACAGAATGTGCGTAATGATGGAGGAACGCCGCTCCCTGCTAGAACTGGAGGGCATGGAGGACTTTGGAGCTGAACGGGAGGGGGAGCTGTAACCATCCCACAACACAGGGAGGGAGGTTTTAACGTCAGGCATTGGGAGAGTTTCTGCCCATTCACTAGTATTACCTGGAGGTGAAGAAATTTTTCATGGTGTTGAACTCAGAAGAGTTCAAAAGGGGGAGTTGTTGTAAATAAAATATCTTCACGGGTGCTATGAAACTGTTTTGAACATTATAGCCTTTTAAAGTAATAGGATTGTGTTTTATACTTGTAAGCTGTTAGTAATAAGGAATGTGGGTGCGTGTGTGATGGTAACTTTGTGTAAGGAGCTCAAGGTCAGTCAAATGCAAGATAGGCGCGCAGCTTCTCGAAAGCAACTCCTTATTAAGATATGATATAGAACACAGGAAACCACCTGTCAGACACACACCCAAGGCACAGGAGAAATCACTCAAGGTATAACCAAGGTTGTGCAGGATTGTGTGTGTGTCTTATCATCCCTAAAGTTTAGGTCCACCCAAGGATGGAGTCGGATGAGGAAGAGGAGAAGGCCCGAACCAATGAGAAGAGGACAGCACCCAACTTGCACATTTCTTTGTCTGTAATAGCATAAATATACTGGATCAGGAGAAGTTAGGTTGTCAGACTGTGGACTGGCTCTGATGCTGTTATTGGTCAGGGCGAGGCACATTTGATCCAGAATTCTGTAACTGCTTTTTGCTTGCTGAAAGAATCACTAAAGTTTTGAACTAAGATTCTCAGTGTGGACATTTGACTTCTTTTAGTCTTTTGAGTATTCTGAACATTCTGCTCACCCTCTGGGGGTGAGAAGTTTTCTGTTTCAGCTGAAAACTCCTTCAACAGGTAGGAATTGTTGTTGTACAATATGCGCTATTATAATATTTTAATATGTATAATATTTGACTTTCTAGAGAGAGGGAGAGAGAGAGGGAGAGAGAGAAAGAGAGATACAGATAGACAGAGAGATAGACAGACAGACAGACAGAGAGTTCAGTATATGTAGAGAGATCAATCGGGTCTTGCATTCGCCAAAGTGAATAAATCCCAAATCTTTTACACAAAACACATATCTGCTAGCTCAATCTAATTGTAACTAAATATTTGGCCGCAAAAATAGTTTTTATCAGCATATATTAACAGCATAGAACCGTTGGAAAGTTCCATAGTGGGAGATCGCGTCTCATAAGCAGATATAAGACAGCAGCTCAGTCGCTCTGCTTCACAGCTCTGAAGCAGAGAGCCATAGCCGCGGTGTCAGTGCTGCATGCATCGGTAAAACGGTGATATGATATAAATGTATAGATCTTTTCACGCTTTACAGTTTATTACAATGCATGATACTGGTCACTCTGCTCTGGAAAATACATATTGGACAAACTGTAGGACAAAATGAGAGCGTTGCTGTCCCGATGTGTAGATTAACGTCGATGGTGGCTTGTCTTGCCTGCGATTGGAGCACAGTAGCTGGAGATTGCCAGTCCGTGTTGCCAGGTCTGATAAATAAGTATCAGTTTATCATGAATATCTCAGAAATCTTGTGACAGTATAATCGTTTATAATTCTTTATATAATATTGCTTATTTATTTATCTTGAGTATACAAACTGCGTTTCTCTAATTGGCTAGGCATCCAGGCTATATGTTGTGTTTTAGTTGTTGTGTTTGTTCTATAAACATAAAACTTGGGTACATATATGTACATATGTTGAGCATGTATGTATATATAATATTCTCAGGTAGGTATGCATGCAAGTGCCTGTGGGTGTGTATGGATGTTGTAAGTCTATGCATACCTGTTAACTGTGCCTTATATACTATTAATATTTTTGTATGACCTACTGACTACATTTTGTATTTTCTAAAAATTCCAATAAACAAAGTTGTGAAAAAAAACAAAACATGTCACACAACATTCCAATGACGTTCTGACACAATTATGTTTTTTCAATTGTTGCAAAAACATTCTCTTTAGTTCTATGAATGTTCTTTGAATGCTTTCCTAACCTTCTTTGTACCTGGTTTCAATAGCGTTCCATTAATGTTAACCTTACTGTGCACTCACACCAGAAGCGTCATGAGCTACAAGGCAGCCATTCATTTTCAATGGGAGCTGGCGACGAGAGGCGTCTGTCGCCGTGGCAGCAGCGAGCGGCGCGATGCCAGCGACCAGAGCGACGAGTTGAAGTTGAGCTGAGCTGAACTTTATGCAAATTAGCAGCGACGCGCTGAAGCAGCAACCAATTGCAGATCGGGATTTGATTTTCTTCCCGCTCTAAACGTTTCCCTATGTACTGAAGTTCCTAGCAAATATTTGTTCCATACTGACAATGGAGGAGAAACTAATTGTTGCGGTCTCCGGTTTCCCGGAGCTGTATGACCCGTCCTTGTTTGTGTACAGAGACATAAACAGAAAAAATTATGCATGGAAGAAGGTGTCAGAGGTGGTAGGGATTTCTGGTAAGCGTGATTAGGCCTATTGTACAGTGTAGAAGTAGCAAAATTACATTTACTGTGCTACTAGCTCAAATACAAATGGCAGAAGCATGTGGTAGCATTATTTTATACAGGGGAATCAAAAAGGGCACACATTTAGCTTTTTAAAATGAGTAAATTAGTTGTAATAAATAAATGTCAGTTTATTAATATACAATATATTAAACTAATTAATATATAGTTTAATATTACTTAATGATGCAAATCATATTGATAGAGTTATATATATTTATTTTGTTGAGCTATTAATATTCCTACAGAGAAAGGGAGAGAGGAAGAGAGAGAGGTGTTGATATTTTTTCTCTGTTGTGTATTAGTTGATGACAGTAAGAAGAGATGGAAGAGTTTGAGGGACACGTACAGGAGAGAGAGAAAGAAAGAGAAGGAGAAGAGTAGGAGCGGTGCAGGGGCGTCTCAAACCCGGCCATGGCGGTACAGCCAAATAATGAGCTTCCTCAACCCATTCATGGAGGAAAGGGCCACCAGCAGCAATATGCCTGGAAGGGTTGAGGGTTCCAGCCAGGCAGAGGCAGGTAGCCAGGGCCAGGAAGGAGATGGAGCAGGAGAGGATGCTGCCTCCGCCACCACCGGCCAGGAAGGGGCACCCTGCAGTGAGGATGAGGAGATAATACTTAATTTGGAGCCTATTTCCCCAGAGCCCATTCCTGAGCCTACACCCTCTACCTCCAAGGACAGGCCCAGGGCCCAGAAGAGGGCATCTGATGGCAGCTCCGTTTTTGAGAAGAAGCTGATAGGTGCTGTGGATGCAGTCATGGCCAAGGCAGGACCCTGTGACCCTGATGAACTTTTTCTTAGAAGTTTGCTGCCCGACATAAAGGCTTTGTCTGCAAGAAGGAAGGCAGAGGTGAAATTTAAAATTTACCAGATGATTTTCGAGGCAACATGCCGTCAGGCAGAGGAGGATGAGGGCCATGTGACAGGGCCATGAGATTTTTTTGCCATGCTTTTTCCAGCATCTTTTTTCCTCTGTTTGTAAATTTGTTAAATAAATCTTACTGTTCACTGAATATTTTTGATTCCAGTTAATGTAATAAGATATGATAGCACTTTTTTCAGTCATTACAGCACCTGAATAGCATAATAGATAGGGTGAAGGTAAGATACAATGGAGTGGCAATAGACAATGAACTCTATACAACAAATATGGAAATTAAAAAATTTCTAATATACACACTATACTACCTAAAGGAGCAGAAAGGTTGGTTGAAAATGTGACTGCATTTAAAGTTTAGTTACTCCAATCAACAAAAGCATAATACTTTTAATTATAAATAATGACACTTGACATTAGACTCTGTCTTAATAGTAAATTGGTAATAATTTTAATAATAATAATAAACTATTTGTGGCGTGAACTATATTATTTGTGACCCAGAGAGTATGAGGAGAACAAACAACACAACAAATGGAAAATGCCATTTAGTTTAATGTGGGTGGCTCTTAAAAGAGCCTTTTTGTACCCGGCCTCATGCCATGGGTTGCCAAGGTACTGCACCCTCAGCTGAGAAGTAGGAAGCATAGGTCTCCCTCACGCGGATCGCCTCCCGTGCTGCATTGTCGCTCATGTCCTGGAGTACTGACATCTCCCCCGCTGACACAGCCACTGGTTCCCTCCTGGTCCTCGTGCTTCTCCTGAGGTAATTGTGAAGGACACAGGTAGCCTTCACACATGCCTCCACATTTGCAGGCCTGATACCAATGACTCGCCGGTACATGCGCCACTGGGAAGAAAGAATACCAAAGGTATTCTCAACTATCAGCCTTGCACGGGACAGCCTGTAGTTGAACACCCTGTTCCTAGGAGAGAGGTTGACTCCTGGAAAAGGCCTCATGAGGTCTCTGCGGAGGGGAAAGGCCTCGTCTCCCATGAAAACATGGGGTTGGGGTCCCAGGTATGCTGCTCCTGGAAGCTGGGTGTCTTCAGGGATGCTGAGAGTGCCATCTCTGAGGGCCTGACCAAAGGTGGAATTTGCCAGGGTCCCTCCATCACTGGTCCTGCCATAAGCGCCGACATCCACCAACCGGAAGCAATATTTTGCATCTACAACTGCCAAAAGGACTACAGAGAAAGTCCCCTTGTAGTTGTAGAAGAGTGACCCAGAATTATTGGGAGCCTGGATCACCACATGCTTCCCATCAATGGATCCCAAACAGTTTGGGAAGTTCCAGCGCTGGGAGAAGTCAGCTGCAATGGCCCTCCAGTCCTCAGTGGTTGGGACAGGCATGAACTCCTCTACCAGGCAATCCTATATTGCCCTGGCTACCTCCGTCACGATACCACACACTGTGGAATGCCCCACACGGTAGCTGTATGCTATGGTGCGAAAGGAATCCCCAGTTGCAAGGTATCTGTTGAATGAGAGAGGGAGGGGGGGCACACGCACATATATGCGCGCATGTCTAGTAAACACTCACCGCAGACAGATAGCAAGTCGTTCAGCGGGACAAATAGCTCGCCTGTAGTTGCTGTCCATCCTGTGAATCCTTGGTGCAACCTTGGTCAGCAGATCATCAAACTGACTTTTGTCAAGTCTGAAATAATGCTGAAACCAAGTGTCGTCCAAACGCAGCTCCTGCACCAACCGGTGAAATTCGCCGTGGAGTCGCCGGTTTCGCAAAACCGTGTGGACCCATTTGGACCTACGGCGCCAGCGTTTCATCCGCAAATAAACAGCTCCAAGACACAGCAGGCTCACCAAAGTGCGCTCAATGATGAATGAGGACAACTGACGATGTGCATGATATATATACACACCCTCTTCCCGCACTTTTCCTTAACTTTTTATTTTATTTTTTTTCCTTTCATCTTACCAACCTATAGACCTATGAAGCCATGTACCCTGTTTTCCCTAAAATTTTACAGCTGGTCAAACATATATTTGCAGGAAAACGTGGAAGTTTGTTTATTTGATCATGCTTGTCACAGTTCACGTCAGGCCCGTCAGTTTAATACATCCATGGTCAGGCCTGCTGAATACCTCTACTACAAACTTGATATATTGGCCACAACCAAACTTGATGTCTGCGGCGCTGCTTGACCGCCCCGCCCCCTAGCGACGACTGCTTGGGCTGGCAGCGAGCAGCCAGCGACCAGAGCGCCCAGCGGCGTTCATGATGCTTCTGGTGTGAGTGCACAGTTACTTAACATTCCCAAAAGGTTCTTAGAACATTTGTTTGAATACAAAATATGTATATGAAATGTTATAGTTTTTTACAGTTGGTTACAAACTTTTCTCAATACTGAGTCCACTTTTTCAAAACTCTTCACATTGTTGTCTGTACCAACACGCAGCTTGGCACAACAGTTAATTTCACACCCAAAATGCACCAAAACTACCAAAACACTGCATACTTGTGTCAAAATCAAATAATTCTACCAAAACACCAGCACTAGTTTTCTCCAACAGCAACACTTTCTCACTCATAACACAATTACCTAAAAAACACTAACAACAGGTAGCATTACAGTAGATGCGTCATTTTATGGCAATCTTTGATGTAGTAAATCATTTTGTGCTCTCTAGTTTTTTGTTGTGTGTATATATATTTTTTGTTGTTATTGTTACAGTAATTATATAGGAAATGTGTACATTGTCTTATTTTACAGTAAACAAAGTTCCCATTACAAAATACAGTAAGAATGGTACCTCTTTATAGAATGTACTACAGTATACTACAGGAACAAGTCATAGGAATGCAACAGGAAAAGCTTCAATGTGTTTTGTTTTTTTTGCCATAAAGTAATTCAAAAATAAATTAGAGTAAATGAAAATTGCTGTAAGGAAAACAAGAGTCAATACTGTAATAGTTTGCTCAAAAAACAAAACAAAAAAACAAAACATACAAATTATGTTACAGTAGTCCACCCGGTCTCCTGCGTTTGGCCACATGTTTTCGTCCACATCACACCTACTGTATAGGTGGTAATGAGATGGGACTGAGATGGGAATCACCTGTGGTTGGTCTCATTTACATAATTTCAATCAATAATTTTTCACTATTTGTCTCCATAACCATCTTTTTTTTAGGATTTTGAATGTATTTCAATAGAATGGGATGGCAAATTGCTGTCCACTTGAATGTATGTTAGGTTTTGAACTTGTAAATTTAAGTTTTGAAAAGAGTATGTAAGCATTTGCAAAATGGGCTGTAGATACACATGGTTTTGCTGGTGGTTGACTTTGAGTGAGAAAAGAATTCAAGAATTTTGAAAGCTGTGGTCATGGAATGTCTTTTGTGTTATACCAATGCATTTTGTGTTAAAGCAAGGCAAGAGTCAGTCACAGTTTGGTCCACATAGACTTCTGTTGTGCTAACAGTGTGAAGAGTTTTGAAAAAGTGAGTCTAGCATTGAGACATGCTTGTAACCAATTGTAAAAAACTTTAATAACTTAAAATATCTCCTAGATTACGTAATCAGACCTATGCTAGACTACAACTAAATAAAATGACACCAGTAAAACAAAGTTAATTTGTTTCAACAAATTCATTCAACAAAACAAATCATTTCAAAAAAACATTTGTTTTACAGTTTTTCACAATTGCTTACACACATTTTCTGAAACTAGGGCTCATTTTCTCAAAACTCTAAACACAAAACACAAAACCACTAACACAAAATGCAAAACCCCACAAATCACTGGCAAAATTAAACACTGCATTCAAAACCATTTTATCTCTTTTCAAAATGCTATTTTTACATCTTTCTAACAACCGACTACACACTGATGTGCTTAACGGAAAATACTATTATGAATATTTCATCAGTAGGCTTATGCCTTTTGCATTTTCAGAGTTAGATGTATGCACAGCAGCCTGTTGTAAAAGGCTGTTACAGTAATGTATATATACACAAATATTGTTACGCCCAAAATACTTTATTTCAATCACAAATACTTTATTTCAACACTTGAATCTTGACTGTGTCCCGCCCTCGCCGAGCCAAACATTCTCTGCATAACCTTATTCATATCGACCCTTCTGGCAGCAGCATTGACTCTACAACAAACTGTATTACGTACTCGCAAATCAGCACCGTATCCCTTCCCTGTCTCTCCTCCCGTCGTCCTCGGCCGCCTCCCGGAACAAAAGGTAGTAACGTAACTGAGATTAAACCTATTCGCGATGTTGAGCGTCCCAAAACTATTAGCAACACAAAGCGCATACGACTCGGATTCATTAATATCAGATCACTCGCTAACAAAGCCCTGCTGTTCAATGACTTAATAAAAGAACACAGTATTGACATAATGGAATTATGTGAAACCTGGCTAAAGCCAAATGACGTTCTTCCATTAAACGAAGCTTCCCCCTCTAATTTTACCAACTCGCATGTCGCTCGGACATCTAAGAAAGGTGGGCGCGTTGGCCTAATCTTTAATTCGAGTCTGAACCTTGCACCAGATCTAAATAATAAACTCTCATCTTGTGAGATGCTCACTATGCACCCTTCCATTCCAGTTAACATGGGCCTTAACCACTCTGGTATCCTGCCTTTCTACCTAATCATCCTTTATCGCCCTCCTGGGCCCTATTCATCTTTTTTAGAAGAATTTTCCAATGTCCTCTGTGACCTTGTAACTCGTACGGATAACATCCTAATTATCGGTGATTTCAATAGTCATCTAAATTGTAAAACTAATTCACTTAGCAAAGCCTTTTCGTCCCTAATTGACACTTTTGGCTTTACTCAGTTGGTTCACGAACAGACCCATTCTAACGGCAATACTCTTGATCTGGTCCTCGCTCATGGTATTAATGTTTCAGATTTAGTAGTTTTGCCGTATCCACCGGCATTGTCAGATCATTATCTCATTAAATTTCAACTTGTTCAGCCCTGTCGGCATTCAAATCTAGTTCATACCTACAGCATCCGCCGTATTCAGTGGCGTTTTTATATGTAAAAAATTGGTGGGGCACCAACCACTTCAATAGATAGGCTACATACCAGGAAAACTACAGTACTCTCTCTTGCTACTGATGTGTTTTTTTAACACGTCAACAAACAGCGCTGTCCATTGTTCTGAAACAACAGCTAAGCGATAGTCACATGTATCTCGGCTAATAATTTTATTGTTTTTGCTATTTTTCTATAGATACATACAGCTTAAACAGAGGGGGCAAAAAATACAACTGAGGGGGCTAAGCCCCCTTAAGACCCCTCGTGGCGCCGGGCCTGCGTCATAGGTCCATGCATGGCTCCACAAAACACTTTGTACGACAGAGTGGCTTGCTTCTAGCAGGTGTTGTACACATACACAGAGGAAGAGAGAGAGAGAGAGAGAGTGTGTGTGTGTGTGTGTGTGTGTGTGTGTGAGAGAGAGAGAGAGTGAAGGAGAGCAATTACACAAGTTACATTACCACTGTCACAAGCCTAAATTAAGAATGCAATATTTAAGCCGACACAACCAAGCTCAGAACAAATGAGTCTACAGGGCTATAAGCGAACAGCAAAGAGCTCAACACCACTGAAGGCCACAACGAAGCGCACAGACAACTTTTTAGGGATACAGATCCATTCTATGACAACAACATTATGACAACAACCTTAATAGATAAGCATGGACACACTGACACTCGTCACCATCTATATCAATCGATCCGGCACAACAATATGGCCAATGCACGGACCAGCACCACAAAGGCAGGATGATAAAATATGCTTTCACTCACCAAAGCTGAGGGCTCACTTGAAGAGAAAGGCAGCACGGCGGTTCTTCCTCTGGGCAAACTTCTCGATGACTTTGGGGATGAAGTCATGTAGCTGCTGAATCAGCTGGCTTTCGATGGACAACATGGCTAATGCGTTGAGTCGCGGCTGTCCCATGGTATTGCGAGTGAAAGTTTTTATCCTCTTCGAGGTGAAGTTCCTCTCTGACTCACATGTCATCATAGGAGTTGTTATGATAATTTTCAGCAGAGTGACGGTCTCAGCAAAAGCCTCCTCTAAGTTGTTCTCATGGATGGATGTTAACAGAGACAGGGCCGTCTTACCGGTATGAAGCTCAGTGTGGCAGTACAGAGTGGTCAGCTCAGACTTCAACTTTTCCTCGTTTCCTACAGGCCATAGTTTCACAGCACAGTCAAGCTCAGATGTAGGAAATGACAGGACAAATTGTGGGAAGAGCCAGCTGTCAACCAGCTTTGCAGCGATCAGGTGGTCACTCTGTGAAAACCTCTGTTCCACCTGAGACTGTGTCGCATATATTCCCGGATTCAGAGAGTCTGCCAACTCGTCGTGGCCCCGTAGTGCTGTTTCACATTTTCCACACAGTTTAATACATGTTATGATCCGACTGAGCACGTACCTGTTTTCCTGCACCTGTTTGTTATGCTGCTCAATGGAGCACCTGTATGCACTGTCAATTAACTGCCAAGTAAGCCCAATTTCACAGCATTGTCCAGATGACTCCCGCTGCTCTCATGTTTTGCAATCCTCTCAGAAAGATGTTTCAAATCTTTGTAACCCGTCCTCGACCAAGTACCATCTCCACCAAATAGCAGACATGGAAAACAGAAGAGTGCCTTCTTTTGTATGCTAACCGTTAGCCACTTTTTCTTCAAAAAACACTCCACGTTAAACCCGCGGTTACTTTTACCAGCAGTTTGAGTGATGACAATATCCTGTGGCTGGTGGGCACCAAGGCACTTTAATTCCAATTTCTCCTCCAAATTAAGGGTTCAAACCTGTGCTCGAGTATGAAATCCACTTGCTCTTCTCAAGTTAGCTGGCGTTAGCTAAGCTAAGAAAGTCTCCCCTCTTCTTGCCGACTAATGTTGGCGCCAGACAGACAGATAGCCAATCAACTCTGAAATATGAAATGACGCTGTAGTGAGGCTACGGGCTGTCAGCCCCACTTGTCATCAAATTCGTGTGATCTACATTGAATACACTAACACTCTGAGCATGTATTCATATTTTCCCACGTACAATACACATTGCATTGTGAGACAGGGGCTAGCCCCACCTTCACGCCACCGTACTGTGGACACGAATCGGGAGAATGCAGTCTGAAGCAGCTTCAGACTGCGTTCTCCCGATTTTAGTTCAAAATCCTAACACAAATGATATGCAATTTAGGAAGATGCTATATTCATAGATAATAAATTATAGCAGATAATAATCTTTGAGAATTAATAATAACATCATTTGTTTGCACAGTTCTTTCTGGTGACAACAGGTGGGGCTATGCCCCCTAATGACCAGTCGCCACTGGCCGTATTGATACTTCCACAACTACAAAACTCGCTGATCTCCTACCTAAAACTCTTGCCTCTCTCCCAGAACGAATCGGCTCCATCGACGAGTTCACGGGTAACTTTAACTCTATTCTACTTGACTCGCTTGACTCTGTTGCGCCCCTACTCATAAAGACCCGCCTTCTAAAGAAACTGTCGCCTTGGTTTACTGACGAAACTCGTGCACAAAAAAAGGCGTGTAGAAAGCTGGAACACAAATGGCGTTCATCCAAACTTGAGGTCTTTCGGCTAGCATGGAGCAATAGCCTAATGAATTACAAGCGTACGCTCTCCGCTGCTAGGGCCTCCTACTTCTCAGATCTTATTAACACTAATAAAGATAACCCGAAGTTTGTATTTGACACGGTAGCAAAACTTACTCGCAAACCCTCCCCTGTAGCGAGCTCTCCATTTACTTTAAATGATTTTCTTAATTTCTTTAATCACAAAATTGACTGTATTAGAGATGAGATATGCAAATCTTTACCCACCGAGGGCATTGATCCCTCTCCTAATTGTGCATTAGGTGCAATAGAGACCACCACCGTACTCTCGCAATTTGAGACTGTCTCCTTAGACACCTTCTCTAAATTAGTACTTTCCTCTAAATCCACAACCAGCTTATCTGACCCTCTTCCCACTAAATTGGTTAAGGAACTTCTCCCAATATTAGGCCCCTCCCTACTCAACATCATTAACACCTCTCTCTCCTCTGGCGTTGTGCCCTCCTCCTTCAAATCAGCCATAATTAAACCTCTGCTCAAAAAATCTAACCTTGATCCTCATGTTCTTAATAACTTTAGACCAATCTCTAATCTCCCCTTCCTCTCTAAAGTCTTGGAAAGAATAGTTTCTACCCAACTGACCGACTATCTCTCGTGTAATAGTCTCTTCGAACCCTCTCAATCTGGCTTTAGGTCTCTCCATAGCACTGAGACTGCTCACACAAAAGTGGTAAATGACCTACTCCTCGCCTCAGATTCCGACTCTTCTTCTGTTCTTATCCTACTTGATTTGAGTGCGGCATTCGATACAGTTGATCATAATATTCTCTTAAACCGCCTAGCGAGCTACGTTGGCATCTGCGACTCTGCGCTTTAACTTTGGCGTACTGCAGGGCTCTGTGCTCGGACCTTTGCTTTTCTTCATTTACATGCTACCTCTTGGTGAAATTTTCCGCTGCTACGGTATTAAATTTCACTGTTACGCGGACGATACTCAAATTTACATACCAATTAGACCTGACGACCGTTCACAACTTACAAACCTAGAATTAGGCCTAATCATCACAAATTGGATGTCACAAAACTTCTTGCGACTAAATGCCAACAAAACTGAGATGCTACTTGCCCCAAAAACCCAACTGCCTCTTGTTGCAGACCTTACTCTAAACTTTGGGGATTGCTTAATTACCCAGAGTCCCACAGTTAAAAACCTTGGCATTACTTTCGACTCAGCTCTCTCATTCAATGCTCACATTAAGGAAATCACTAAGATAGCATTTTTCCATCTTCGCAATATCTCGAAAATTCGCTCCCTGCTAAATACGGCGGATGCTGAAACCTTAATACACGTGTTTGTTTCATCAAGACTCGATTATTGTAATGTCTTATTCTCTGGCCTACCTAACTGCAGTATTAAAAAACTACAACTCGTGCAAAATGCTGCTGCCAGAATACTAACCAGAACTAGAAAATTTGACCACATTACTCCAATCCTAACCTGCCTTCACTGGCTCCCAGTTCAAGCCAGATCTGACTTTAAGGTGCTTCTGTTAGCTTATAAATCGTTACATGGGCTTGCACCATCATATCTATCCGACCTCATCATCCCTTATATTCCCCCTCGTGCCCTCCGATCGCAGGATGCTGGCTACCTTACTGTCCCTAGAATCAAGAAAAAATCAGCACGCAGTAGAGTGTTCTCCTACTGAGCTCCCTATCTCTGGAACCAGCTACCTCTTACAGTCAGGGAAGCTATTTGCCTCAGCCCGCCCAAGGTTTCTTCCAAGGTTTTTTCCTACTAAGGTTTTTCTTGGGAGTTTTTCCTTGTGTGCATTAGGGTCTAAGGCTGGGGGTGCCAGGTAGGTTAGGCTGTAGAATAGGTAGATTGTTTGTCTTGCTAAAATCTGCTCTTGCCTACCTTGTGTTTTTCGCTATGCTTGTCCCATATAATTTTGTTCACCATTGATTGTGTTTAGTTAGATCTAGCTAGACACATTCTCTGTAAAGTCCTCAGAGACATGCTTGTGATAAATGGCTATATAAATAAACTTGACTTGACTTGACTTGACTTGAATATGTGTTGGATATGTGAAGTGTTCTACATAGAAAACACAATGCAGTAGGATAAAAACAGAAAAAAAAATTAGGCTGCATCCTGCCTCCTCTTTGGGTCGGACAGCACCTCATCTACATCACAAGCCGTGTTCACACAGGCTGGTCGTCTCTCAGTTCTGCACAAGATCTAAAAACGTGATGTGATTGGTTATGGTACAAGAATAATCCTATTTTTCAATATGAAATTACACATTACTGTAACATTGGCCAACCATCACTGAGTAGCACAGGCCTAATGATATGTAGGACTATAGTATACTACAGTATAAAGAACAGTAGCAGTAGAGAGGCGTAACAGGCATGTAGCCTACTCTCTACAACATGCTACTATTCTTTATACAGTAGTATACTGTAGTCCTATTTCTGAATATCTAGATGATGGAAGCAGCAGTGAAGCTCAGGTTGGACTGGACTCTCTGCCCAGCCTCCCTCATGCTCAACCCATGTTGACCACATGGTGAACCAAAGTGACCCGGATCTCATCTGAGATAACTGTTCTCCTTGCTCTTCTTTGTCCTCGTCCTCCTCTTACTGTCACTCCTCTTCCTCTAGCTCTCACTGCAACATTGGTTTCCATTGTTCTCAAAAACAGGAGAGCTCACCTGTGGCCTTTTTTATAGTGCTAAAGCTCTGATTTCTGAGTGAACAATTCAGATATTAGTGTTTATATGTGTGATGAGTGGATGTGGCCAATTGGTAAATGAAGTTAAGCATTTGGGATGGCAGTGCTTCCAAATGAACACGTGATTTTAGTTTTTTAATGTTGTGTCTAATGTAGAGAATGAGAGAAAACTACACATTACTGTGTGTAGTGTTTTGCAAAAAGTGTGATAGAGAATTGCAAACTGAGTGAAAAGCTGAAAATGTGCTTGTAGGTTTGCAGACTTGGTTTAGGGATTTGATACATGAGTTTCAGGTTTTAGTGATTGTGTCCCAAGTTCCAGTTTCAGTGTGTAAACAATTGTGAAAAACTGTATTAAGATTTTTTTCCAGTGGTATGTGGGGGTGGGGTGGGATGTCTGAGTGAGTGTGTTTTTGTGTAGAGATGGGGTGGGATGTGTGGTGACGGGATAGAATGGGGTGGGATATGGCTGTGTGGCAGAATGTATGTGTGCAAGGTGGGTTGTGTGTGTGTGTGTGTGTGTGTGCGTGTGTGTGTGTGTGTGGGTGCATGTGTGTGTGTGTGTGTGTGTGCATGTGTAGTGGTAGCAGTTGCTCGGCCGTGGATGCTCCATCAAGGACAGTCCCCTGGACAGGCAGAGGTAGAGGGCACCACTGGATTCCGGTTATCCACCTGCATAACCATAATAATATTTATTTAAAAATCAGATTTTATGGGGTCGAAGGAAGACATGATAACATCACAGAAGCTCTTTCATGAATCCTTTACACTCACCGGAGTCCCTCTGTGGGCTGCATACTTGAGTGTTTCCCCAATGATGCTGTCAAACACATGCTCTGTGACCTTTGGATGACGGCAGGCATCTTAGAAAAAAGAAAGAAATTAAAAACATAAAACAAACGCAATTCACAAACCACACAGTCCACCCCTTATCTCCCTATAGGCTTGAATGGGAGGCAACACAACAAGTGATGTTTTTCAGATATCTTGCTAAAAATTTCTCTGATTCCTCAACCAATAATTGTCCTTCAACATTTAGCTCTTTAGTTCTATGTAGGATGCTTATCATTATTATGGAAAGAATAATCCCTGTTTGAATCAATGCTCCATCTCTTATCCCTACAGACCCTCCTCTTATTATTATTATTTTTTTAATCAATATGTTTATTGATTTTTCTTTTTTAACAGGAAATGTATAAGTAAATATATTACATGAAAAACATCAGCATAAGACAAACGGCAATAACCACATAAAAAAAAATTTAACAAAAAAATAAATAAAAATAATAATAATAATAATAAAGTCAACTAAAATAAATAAATGAAAAATAAATAAATAAATAAATAAATAAATATATATATATATATATATATATATATATATATATATATAATAAAAACAAAAACAAAAATGAAACATCTCAAGCAAAACAGAAGTGGTACAGAAGCAGAAAACAAACAAAATTACCTTTTACAGTGGTCTGATCCAATAGGATAGAACATAATTGGGACATATTTCAAATGAAATACAGTGCCACAAGCCAGTCAGATAACTCTCTCCAGCACCCCACGTAGACACAAAGCATAACAAGTTACCCAGAATTCCCCTCATTAGCCAGTATTTCACCCACATCACTTCGCCTAACAAAATCCAAAAATGGTCCCCAAACCTTTTTGAAAGTGTGGTGTTTACCCTTCACCATATATGTTATCTTTTCCATTGTAAGGCAAGACGACATTTCCCTGAGCCATTGGCCAATGCTAGGCCTGTTCACGCTTTTCCAGGAAAGAGCTATCAGGCGCTTTGCTTGCAATAAGCACATATCTATAAGTGCTTGTACATTGTTCTTTAGATAAGGAATGGATGGATATAACCCCAGGATATACACTTTGGGATGGAGAGGTAAATTTACTGACACTATTTGGGATATCATATGGGATACCTCCTTCCAGAAGTCTTTAATTTTTTCACAGTCCCACAGACAGTGAAACAGAGTCCCTTTAGAGTGATTGCACTTGTAGCACATATCTGAATTCGTACTATTAAACTTATTTAACTTAGCAGGAGTTACATATGTTTGCATTAACCAGTTGTATTGTAATAGTTTTTGCCGAGTGTTCACAGTCTGTGTCTGAGGCTTAGTGCAGATGCTACTCCACTCATCCAGTGATATATCCTCCTGACGACCTCTTATTATTACACTTGTAGGGATCTGTAGGGATCTAGGGTCTGTAGGGATAAGAGATGGAGCATTGATTCAAACATAAATTATTCTTTACTGACTGAGGCTATTGACAAAATTCCATAATAATGATAAGCATCCTACATAGACCCTTGAAGCTAAATGTTGAATGACAACTATTGGTTGAGGAATCACTGAGATCTTGAGCAAGATATCTGAAAAACATAACTTTAACAGTAATCATTCTTTACTGGCTGGAGCTACTGAAAAAATTCACAATGATGATTAGCAGCACAAACACACCTTAAGCTGAAGTTAATTGAATTAAAATAATTGTTTGAGGAGAAAACATCTCTTTTTGCATTGCCTCCCACTCCCGAAATAACAGATGGAATATTAACAGCAGTCATTCAAAAGGTTACCCCTTGTGCCCATGTACTAAAAATATTATGTTTACAAAAAAAGCACTTTTTAGACAAACGCTTCAACTGATTTCAGATTTGTGCATAAATGAGCACAGAGAACAATTGTACAAAAGGAAAATAAAAAAATCAATTGTGGGCATATATGGGATGAAGGCTAAAAAACTACTACTGGATGAATGCTCAAACATATCATGACCTGTACCATAAGCTAAAGATACAATATGCAATTTACACTGTTGCTTGTCAGTCAACTACTATTGACCTAGTTGCAGGTCACGTGCCTGAAACAGGAACTTATCTTCAAATTTGTCCCAAATGCCTGAGCTTTTCTACCAGTCTCTGTGTTACAGAAGTTAAAGTTCAAGACTTAATACTTTTATGTACAGAAGGGTATTGCACTCGCCTCGAAAAAAAAAAATCCTGCCTTTTTTATAAGTGAAATCTTTTTCTCATAATTCTGAGATAAATCCTGATGGATATGATGTTCTTGTAGAAAAACAAAAAACTATCATGCTCCCCTCACTGTATTTGCAAATACATACAGGTGCACTTTCACTGGAGTTTATCTTCTCAGGTATTAGACAGGTTAATCTCGAGTTAAAGTGCATCCATGTGCATTTTTGTGTAGGTATGTATGTATTTTAAATGTATTTATTTTAATTTTTCTTTGAAACATGAAGACCTGGACCCCAATGCCATCCATAAGCGAACCTCACATTCCACACTATACTCCTGTTTTCTGAGATTGAATCCATCCTACACCCTGAAATCCATTGAGATTCCATTGAGACTGTTATCAGCTTTTGTTGGCTGAAAAGGCAGAATTGCTACAATTTTGAATGGAAAATAATGTTCAAAACCTATAGCTACAATCTGAATATGACATATGAGCAGCATAAGATATGAGATGTTGATCAAATATTTGTCAGTGACACAATTTAGCTCTAATGTAACAAGGGGTGCACTTACTTTTGCACACCCTATTTTTCATTTATTTAATTTTTCTAACTTCATAAAAAAATATAGAATTTTCTTATTACTTTGGTGCAATAGAAAACATTGCATAGGTCCCAGACAAAAAAAAAAAAAAAATTTCATTTTAAAATCATTTTGTAGCCGAACAAATTGTGCAAAAACTCAAGGGGTGTACAAACTTTTTCACAGCACTGTAATTACATATTGTACCTTTAATACAATATTCATGAGAGAGATTACAAAAACTTTAGATCACTAGAAACACTATAAAAACACTTACGGATTATGACTTCATATACATCCAGGTCCTGGAACTTCTTTTTCCCCTTACGACTTTTAAAGCCTCTGGAAACCTAGTCTCAAATATTAATTTTTTTTTATATAATATCACAGCTGACCATCACATTAAGTATCCATCCAAATGAGTTAAAAAAAACATTCACAACTATTATAAAACAGAGCTCAAACACAGCCTGATCTGGAACATCTGGCTGCTCAGATCATTTCTCAGGACTGTGGGGGCGTGGTCAGATCATGACATCTACCTGTCCAGTATTCCGAGCAACGTCACGCAAACGATCTTTCGTTGCTTCTAACAATAAGACAGGAACACCAGCAAGATGGCAGAAGTGGGCAGAAGCGGCGTAGTTCAGCCATATCTATATGAACCCTCAGATTCTGAGTTTTCAGATACTGAGGCAGAGGACACCAGCAACTTCCCGACATTGTTCTGGTCAGATCGTTACTGAATGGTGAGTTACACAATACATGCCGCTAGCCATGTCATTAATTGATACAATTAACATACATACAATTAGCATTGCTCCAAACGTCAATTGCTTTACTCTACACCTTTTCTAATTTTGTTAGCTTGCTACAATGTCATACTTCAAATTGTCAAGTTATCTTTTTGCTTGATATGTTATCTGCCACAGACACACCTTACACTTAATTATAGCTGGTTAACGGTAGCTGTTAATCTGTGTATTGCACTGTAACTACAGAGGTAGCTATCAACTCTCCCAGTAAGGGAATAAGGCTAATTTCTATGTCAAGGACTGGCATAATGTATATCAGGCTCCTTAGAGCGCATTTGGTTCCTGGTTCCCAATTCCAGTCCTGAGGACCTATTGTACTGCTGGTTTTCTATCCTACCAGATTAATTGCACTCACCTGGCATCCCAGGTCTAAGTCAGTCCTTATTAGCTAGATGGTAATAATGAAAACAAGCAGTACTTGGGGTCTTGAGGACTGGTGTTGGGAACCACTGGGTGAACAGAGTACATAGGAATCTCACAGATATATTGTGTTATTTACAGGTGTGGAGAGTGCTGGACCATGCCCACAGAGCCAGAAAACCTCTACTGCAGAGAGGTTACACTGGTATGTATTATTCGTATGAAGTTCAAGCTAATAAATGGTTTTGTTCCACCAGTTGTCAACAATTGACAGATTTACCATGTTTTGTGGGTCCTGCTTTTTGCATCGGGTCTTTTCCAGTCTGTTTCTCCTCTACCCAGCCTGTTAGGTAATGAACAGGTGTGAAGAGCTTCCAGAGCCTCCCAGGTGCATGACTCTTCACCCTGGCCTGGAACCTGTGTGCCCCTACTCCCTTCAGAATGCTCTGAATATTTACATGGCAGATCATGGACCCCTAGCCATTAGATACAGAGCAGCAGAAGTATCAAAACAACTGTGCTGTACTGAAAACACATTATGCAGAATAAGATGAATTTTACACACAATAAAATTGCAATGACAAATTGAGAGGAATCTGTGCATGAGCAAAGGCTGAATCTAGAGTGATGCCTTGATATACGTATATATGTATTTATGTACATACATATATACTGTATATGTGTGATACAAATATTCTAAAACAAGATGCTGCTGTGCATAAAACAATGAAACTCAGCAATTTGCTGGCATGCCGAGAAACTTGATGTAATGTAGAGTAGGAGGAAAGGCTGGTCAGACCAGTTGACTTCATCCTTCTTCTGACAGCAATAGGCAATTTGACCGTAAGACAAAAGCAGAGGGAGAGAGGGAGAGAGGGAGAAGGAGACAGGTTAGACCTGGGCTAGTCAGATCACACAGAAAAAATATTTTCAATACCCACCAAATACCAAATTCCCTCCTAATAATGATAAAGACACAAGGAAGCCACATAAATGGTCAAAATCCACCCACAGAACCCCCCAAAAAACCCCAAAATGTGGGCTTTTGAGTATTGCTTCTTCATAATATGTAATGTATTCTCCACTTGTGACCACTAGATGTCACTGTTCCTGCTAGCTGGCATTTTCCTTCTCACTTTTTCTCCTGAATAACATGAATAGCACCATCTGGTGGTTAGAACCTGGTATTGCCCTTTAAGTCAACAACTTCCAATAACTCATTCATCTGCAAAGAGAAAATAACCATCACTATATTCACTGAGAATACATCAAACAGTACGAAGGAGCAACACTCCAAGGCCCAGCTTCGTACTACTATCAAGACCTGATGTTAAATTGTTGGGGTTGGGTGGGATCTGTGGGTGGATTTATTTGGATTCTTCATATCTGAATCATGAAGAAAAATGACTTTGGTACAAATTGGATGATGGTTACTACATTTACTGAATATTATGAATCCTACCCAATTAAAATGTCTAATGCTAGCTTGATTTCTCTAAAATTTAATTACATTTCTATAAAATAATGTTACACGAATACTTGTCCATTGGTTTCTAATTATAGGAACCCTTTCAAAGCAATATGACATGGGATATTGCATGACCTGGTGTAGTCTTTGGTTGGAATGAAAACCTGCAGACTATCAGCCCTCCATGACACATGGTTGCCCATCCCTGACTTACAGTATTGGAGATGGACGGCAACACACGCTGAACATCTCAAAGAAGGCCTCACCCACTGAGGAACTTGATGTAATGTAGAGTAGGAGGAAAGGCTGGCCAGACCAGTTGACGTCATCCTTCTTCTGACAGCAATAGGCAATTTGACTGTAATACCCTTTTTACACCAAAATTAGCGCGTATATGCAGGTTTTTTAAACGCGGGTAAACCCGCTAAAAATAGGCGATTGACTCCTTTCCCATTGCCAGTAGACGAGTTCTGTTTTTTTTTGGTGTGTCACGTTCGACGTCACAAACGCGCCGGAAAACAGGCATGCAGTAGAAAGCAGCATGGAGGCCAGTGACAATGTTACGGTGGTTACTTTTTTATATCTTTTACTTTTACTATATCTTTTTCTCTCTTTCAAACTCAACGCCGACTGAACGGTGCCATGCCATTGTTCCGACGGCCCATTATTCCGAAACCCCAATAGTCCGAAAAATGTCCCATTGGACCGAAAGCCCATTTGTCCGACAGCCCGTTATCCCAAAAACAAACGCCCATTGCTCCGAAAATACACACCCTCCCTGCAGTTAGAAAGATTCATGGCCTGCAATCAGTCGGCCCTGCCTCCTAATGTTTCACACCCTCTTTCCCCCGGTTGAATCTAAATCTTCCATCGTTTCTCAAACAAACAGAAGCACATGGCTAATTATTATGCAGAATGGCGTCATCGGACCTTCCCGGGTGCAACGGAGGAAGCTCGCGGTCGGATATTAACAACAATCCACTTCCCTGGTTGGAATTATGCAGCGTTCCATGCAGCAGTGATATTACATGGTAGTGAATGAATGCCGATTGTACCCTTTCACACTGAAGACAAAAGCCAGACGTTAGTGGGTTTTTTGTCCAGTGTGAAAGGGGCTTAAGACAAAAGCAGAAGGAGGGAGGGAGGGAGGGAGAGGAGACAGGTTAGACACCAGAAACATGACCTGCACTTTTCACATATTTGATCAGAATTACTTTACTTGTAGCTGTGCAATGAGTGAGCCACTTACAGTATTGGAGATGGACCGCAACACAAGCTCAACAGTTGAAATAAGGCTTCACCCGCTGAGGAACTTGATGTAATGTACAGTAGGAGGAAAGGCTGGCCAGACCAGTAGGGTTTAATCCTTCTTTCATCCTTTTTCTGACAGCAATGCAAGTCTCTACGACAGAAGCAGACGGAGGAAGGGAGGGGAGACATTCCTGAGTTTCTGACATTCCACATTTTATCATTAATAATTTACTTTTCTATCACAGGAGTGCCCGCTACCTGGCCTACAGGCAGTTTGTAAGCTGGTGCTGGGGCTACTTAGGAAGACGCAATAGGGTTGTCTTACCTTCCTGTGTGGTGCTGAGAATCCACCGAGAGTATCCCGATGAAGAGGAGGACTACGCCTGCTTATATACTGAACCGGGACATATAGCCAGCGATGGTGTCTGCCTTCTCTGGTCGCTCATACTGAGCACAGAGGGTAGAAAATAAACCTGTTTCATGTTACAGGTCCGGTACCATGTAAATAGGTAGCAATTACTATTGAATTGTAGAAAATAAACCTGCTTCACATTACAGCTCCGGTACTACTAAATACATATGAAGGCAAATATGTTGTTTTATAATTAGTGGCCACGTTACTGTGTAATAGTTTTTTTGTTAACGTCTAATTAGAAATAGTTCATGCGTTGTTAGGGACCTGTAAAATGAAGAGTTACCGAATAATGTATTATTATTATACATAGTATTTTTGAAAAATGTTATCTAGTCAAAATTTGATTTTCATTCATTTGATTTTCATTTTCACTTTAAACTCACAACATGTTGCGGGAGTCTTGACTGGCTCAATGGCACATCCCCCCTTCTTGGCCTTGGGGAAGTGGACTTTGTACTGAAGTTCCCCCTCAGCTGTCCTCGCCTGGCAGCATCCAGCATTCTCATTGAGTGGAATGCTGTCAGGTAAAGCCTTGAAATCAAAGTGTTTTTATGAGAAATAGCGCACACTGTTTATTGAACATTATAGAATACACTATTATTTACAATGATGGCCATACAACAGATAGATTGCCTTGATGACAGGCATGAAACACCAGTGTACACACACAACATGGCATCAAGACAAATAAACAGCTGACAAGAAGACAGGCAAATAGCAACAGCATGCCAAAAACACAGCAGATAGCAAAATACTGTGCCTATGAATGTATTCACAAATAGTATGCATTATAAAGGTCCTCGGTAGTTCACAATTAGCATTAAGTTGCCTATTTTTCAGGCATGACTGCATCAAAGCAATTGAAGTGATACGTGAAAATAAAAAGAGAGTGGTATGCAGTTAGAGAATTTCTGGTATCAAGAGTAACAAGCTTGAGTACACACTTTGGCTCCTTTTCTTTTCCAATGTTCCTGTAGACATTTGTGTGCTCACAGTCTTCTTTGCCACAGCTAAATCGGTCTGGCAACCAACGTCCCGTCTGGTGATGATGGGCAGCTCTGGCTGGTACTAGCTCCCAACATCGACCATAGTTGGTCAGGATTTCAATGGGGGGGGTCGGACCGCACTTCTGTGTGTGAAAGATGTTGGTGAAATACGACTGCCCACCTAAACTAACAATTTGATTAGCTTATTGTCACCAATAGGCTATATAGCAACTAGCCTCACTGGAAAGCTAGATTTTAGCTAGTATAGCACAATCATGTTCAACAGCAACTTAGATAGCGCTATCAATTATCTGCCCAAATATGTAAATGCTCCCCACCCGTGAGGACATATGGCACATTTAGCAAAATTAACGTTAGTAAGCTGAGCAAAACGTGAGGCGAGCTAACTAGCGAGCTAGATTGAAAGTACAATGAATTTGATTTTGAAACCGGCCAGCAACTTACATGTTCTAGCTTCAGGCTCCGACCAGCGCTGTCTGATGTCGGGAGAGGGAGAGACTGAAGCGGAGGGAGAGAAGGAACCGCTCCGTCCACCAGAACAAGCCGCTTGGCAAAACCAAGAGCTTTCGCCGTGAAATTTTTGGTCTTGGGGGAAATGAGCGCTGCATACGTGGGTTTTTTCATGTATATCTCTGGTGTGGCCATGACTCACCAGAAATGCGGTCCATCGCTCCACTTCTTTCATTGGGATGTGAAAGAATGACATTTGTTTCAATTTATCCGAGGATGGGCATCCAGGGACAGCGCAGACAACTGACGAGGGCATGATGAGGCTAATGAGGGGTGAATAAGTGAAGGAACAGGTTGAGGGAGACAGAGAGATAGGTGGAGAGAGAAACGGACGGACGGACTGACAAACGGATAGATAGATAGATAGATAGATAGATAGATAGATGTTCAGACAAGGTAAGGCAGAGATTTGGCTAGCTAGTCGCACAACAAAACGCAGGGTGAATTTGCTCAGACGCAAAGAGAAGGAGTTATTTTATTAGAGCAGGAATGCGGTATATGACGCCAGCTTATGATTGGTTGGAGATTGCCGACGTCGGCTACCTCCTTGGAAAACTCTGTCCACTTTACATCAAGTATCAGAAAAAAGCAAAACGGCTAAACCGATTTTTTGAAAGATCGGAGTATAATTGAATTTTCATATTTTGCATACAGTTTTTATATGCACACAAGACCACAAATTACATATTTACAAGAAAATCACAGAATTACCTTTACCGGACTCAAAGAATCACGCCGGGATTCTAGTCTTCCAGATGATTGGTTCCTCCTCCTCACTCTCTAAATTCGAGGTCACTGTGGCTTGTTGCACCTTCTCCCTGGCCTCCTTGTAGCTGTCTGCAAAGTATAAGAAAGGATCCAAGCAGATAGGTTGACAATCAGCACATTAATATATGATATTTCAAAGCAATACCAGACAACTAACAGAGGACAAATAGCCAGTGCCTGAATTAAAGGTGCATACGTCTAAAAAACAGCAAAATTCTACAACAAAGCCCACTAAGCTTACGCATATTCATTTACAATACCTGCATATGTTAGAACTGAGGCCGGATATTTGGACCACTGTGCTTTGTCAGGTGTCTCTCTTCTTTTAACTTTCAGCGTTATTTTCTGCCGTGGCCAGTAGCAAAATACAGCCTGTATGAAACAGATATAAATAATATGTATGACATTAACAATTTGTGACATACACTGTAAACCCTGATAAGTTCACTTTACTTAAAAAAAATGAGGAAACTCGTTGCCTTAACAAAACTGAGTAAAGGAAACTAGTTTGTTAAGTAACATTGACAAGGTAACAAAACTTTTAAATTTAAGTAGAGAAAATTTGGCAATTTAGAGTAAATTAAACTAGCATTAGTTACTGCAACTCAGAATCATGCTTTCTGATAAATCAATTACTTGAGTTGTCAATACTTATGAATAGTACATCTAACTAATTAATGTAAGTAAGATGAACTAATGAACCCAATTCCTGTTGACTTTGTTTTAATGCTGAAAACACTTGATATTTCACATCCACTACACTTAATTAAATTGAGGAAACTCATTGCCTCAATATTTTTGAGTATAGGCTACTCACTACTTTTATATACAAAGCACATCACAGGTCACAATTTAAATAATTTATTGTTAACATGTGTTAACAAACAACAATTTAAAAAACATTGCACAAATGTAACTGCACAGACCTGCAGGCAAGAAAGTAGAACAATATTTCAAAAATGTTCTTTCACCCTAAACAGACATTTCACAACTTTGCCTGCAAAAGGTCTGAATTGTAGTAAATTGAAGTAAAACATAGAAAATAAAGTAAATCCCCACTTCACAGACAATGCATATTTTTCTTTTTTTCAAAACCACAACTGCATTATGTTTAGCTTTGCAATCACCTTTAGTTAAGAACATTTTAGATAACTTCCAACATGTAAAATAAAACATTAAAATGCTGGAGAGAGAACTCAGGCTGCACTTTGTATTCATATGGCACCAACAAGTTTGCTTGTAATCATAAACCTTGTAAAAGCTTATTTACTGTATTAAATAGACAAACCAGATCATTGCTGTCAAAAGGTCTGAATTTTCAGTTCAAGGTAAGGAGGTGGAGGAAAGTACGACGGCGTTTTAGGGCCACTGTAAAAAAAAAAAAAAATCTAAGATTTCGAGAATAAAGTCAAAATATGAGAATAAAGTCGTAATTTCGAGAATAAAGTCATAATGTTACGAGAATAAAGTCGTAATTTCGAGAATAAAGTCGTAATTTCAAGAATAAAGTCAGAATATTTTGAGAAAAAAGTCAGAATATTTCGAGAAAAAAGTTGAAATATACTATCAGCAGTAAGGACCTGACAGACAGAGAAGAGGAGCAGTTCACTTCCCGACAGTCCAGACCAAGCTCCCGACAGCTGCCAGCAACTCCCAGCATTTGAGTTACTGTCAGCTAACAGGTAACGTTACATTTGCTCAGGTAACTTGTAATCGATTTATCAGTATATAGACGTTTGGTAAATGCGATTTCGGTCGTGCTGTAGTAGCTACTACGAAGGTGTAGCCTAGCTAGCTACTAGGCTAACACAGGCTGTGCAACTTTGTTAATAGACATGCTTAACGTTAGCCTACTTGATATTATAGGGAAATTGTTTGCTAACTCTAGCTGTATTATTGATTTGTGTAACGTTAATGTCTGCTCAAAAGAGGCATTTCTACCTATGATTCCTACAAGGTTTTTTGGTCAGTTTTTGGTTAGTTTTGTCTTGGCAGAACTCCTCTCACTGACCTTCATTAACTGGTTAGTAACTGTTAACTGGGAAGATTATTCGGCTACTTCTGCATTCTTGTATTGATTAATACCTTCTACCATGACAGACTTCTTGTACGTCTTGTACTATGACTCTGTTCTCTTCTACTACAACTCTACTATCTTCTACCAGAGGTGGACTGGTAATCTGGCATACCGGGCATTTTCCTGGTGGGCCGACGCACCTTGGACGCACCTTGGACGCACCTTGGGGCCGATATAATTTAATATATAATTTTTAATTAAAAAAAAAAAAAGTTTTTTTTTGGCCAACGACCGGCCCATAAAGCAGGGACAGCGGCCCATTGGTTCATTTTCTATACTGACACTGGGCTGGCCCAATCACATCTCTGACTCGGCCCCACCCCTCCCCCTCTATCCTCTTGTTTCTCGTGTCAGATGCCGTGGATCAGAGCCAAAAATCTGTGGATGGATGAAGGCGTCAAAATGGATAAACAAAAGCGCAAGGGGGGTGCGGAGAAGTTGCGGGCCAAAAAATCTAGAGGCGGATGCCGCCAAATGTGTAAAAATAACAGACATGTTTGCTGCAGGGGCTGCAGTAGCTTCAATATCTACAGTACGCGACATTGTGCAGCAACAGGTGGAACTTGAAGGAGGAGAGGTGGCTGGCCATGGCCACTGCCAGGCAGAGGAGCAGGCGTGTGACAGGGAAGCCGAGGAGGGACAGAGTGAGCATGACAGGGCCGAGGGACAGAGTGAGCAGGAGCAGGAGGAGAGTGTAGTTGAAGCGGTAAGCATGGAGTAGCTTCATGATTAACAGGGACTCGCAGGGAGTGTGTGTGCCATGCCATGATGACGATGATGATGATTAATTCAATTAATGTCGATGATAATAAGATAAGATAACATAATCGTAACGCTATCATAAAGTGAGACCGTCACCTACTGCTGGTGGTCACTCAGTCAGTTGTCAAATAGCGCAGCATAAGCTATTTGGCATTGTTTTTGTAGCTAGCATAGTTCCCTAATGCAGTCGCAACTTCGGCTGACTATTCTAACTTTAACTAGCTAACGTTATTTTGTCAGCATCGCGTTGGCTAAGCCCACGTTGCTGTGAGTGACCTAGGTCCATATCGTATCATCATCATATTATTACAATTATTAGGCTAAGGGTTCCCTTGATAAAGATGCGCGAAAAGGCTGTATTGTAGAAGTGGCAGGAAAGTTGAGACAGACAACTTCTCTCGTTGACTACACCAACTCGTGTGTCATTTATTTTTTACCCACAGAGCAAGACAATTTACTTCGCGCTCAAAAACACAAGATACGTCGAGCTGACGTCAGACTCAGAAAACCAGACTTTCTTAAAGGGACTGTGTCTCCTTAACCCTGAGAAGCGCACAATATAACTGTGTGTGTTAAACATACAAACCACAGATCATGGTGAATAATGTCTATAGAGTCCGCCACAGTATAATATACAACACCTGTAACTCATGAACTGTAGGTCAAACTCCCCAAACAAGCACACCATTGATTTAATTGCCCTATCACATACAAAGATCTAACTATTACTCCTCTCTGAACATAAATATACAACAAAAAGGTGATCTATTAACTGTGTAAACCTTATGCAATATTCATCATCAACATTTGGATACTTGAAATCTGTATGAACTGAATAGTTAGTATCAAATGAAATAAGATGGAACAGCTCCATGCATTAATTGAATAAACAACTATTTGCTCATTACCAGCATGGTATTGTTTAAATTGTACAGCTTTTTGCATATCTTTGTCAGGGAATTCCAACAATTCTGGACCGGAGATTGTGTACTCCACGGCCACCTCTGATCACCAGGGAGTCAGTCAAGAGCGAGTGAGTACACTGGTCCACTTGCACTGGTACACTTGTCACGGCACTTACTACTCAGCTTTGTAGTGGTTTGGGGGAATAGTACAGTAGGTACGCATATTTAAGGGGACCGCAAGGATGGTGTACTGGTGGGTGGTGTCCGACCGATTGTGGTGGGCCGTCTGGGCCAAAAATGCCAGGGCCAATTTTTTGTCCCAGTCCACCCCTGTCTTCTACTGTAGCTGTCTTATAGTATGACTACCCCACTGATGTTGACTGGTTTCTTCTGTGTGTGTGTGTGTGTGTGTGTGTGTGTCCTCTACCCAGACTGAGGCCCCAGACTGAGCTGAGCAGAGTGCTGGGAGCTCCTGTTCTTCTCCAGCAGAACCTGATGGAGCAGGTAGGAAGAGGGACCAGAGCCCTGTAAGGCTGAGCCGTTTGGCTTTAGTTCCAATGTAGTTTGTTGAAAGTTATCATTGTTTTCTGATTTTGACCTGGTTTCTTCTGTGTGTGTGTGTGTGTGTGTTTGCGGGCAGTGAACTAGACGTTTTTTGTGAAATCTGTGAGAGGCTATGTAGGCTATATTTCAAACTATGCTTATATATACATATATGAAACACACACGTACATAGTACATGTATACTCTGTGTACATTCATATCTGAAACACTTACACATATATGTATACTCCTGTATACTCATATACATACATATGAAATGCTTGCACATGCATAGGTTAAACACTCTGACATGAATGTGTAAATTAAAAGTATACATATATGTATACTATAGTACACAATTATCTTGATTGTTCAAAACAGCCTTGAATTACCCTGATACCCTTTGTGGAACCAGTTAATTCAAGATTGATTTGTTAGGCTAACTAGTCAGTATTTTCATAGTAATTCCCACTTTTAGCCTCCTTTGTGGAATACCCCTCTGGTAAGGAGATTTATTTTGAACTTAATGTTGAGCATTTTCAGTGTGAGATGGTTCATACATCAGACAGCAATGACTTGGTAACATCTTTTTCACCTCTGCACTGTAGCAAGTGCTTCACAAATGAAATAGTTTTCACCGTCATGTAATCATCATGATGATGTTGATGTTTGTATGCTAACTGTTCTCTGTAAGACACTGAGCCTCAGATACTTACTGCACTTTCTTCTTTTACATAAACTCCTGCTCTTCAGGAACCACCTGACACTTCTCTGGAAAATGCTCCCAGTGCTTGTTTAAGAGCAAAGAGAAATTAACTTATTTATGTGTTCTGGCCTTTTCACTAGTAAATTGCTATGTATTCAGATGTAGTGTTCATAGTGTATACAATTTACCTATTTATTTGGGTACTCAAATTAAGTCAAAGAAGGTTGTAAGGTATGAGACAAGCTTAATGATGATATCTACAGCAGATTAGTCGCCCTTAATCGCTGGCTGGCCAAGTATTGTGAGCAACAGGGTTTTATGTTTTTGGATAACTGGCCCTCCTTCTGGGGTAAACCTGGCATGCTTAAGACTGATGGCATACACCCTACTGGGTTGGGTGCCCACATTTTGTCTAGGAACATGGACAGGTGCTTGAGGCAGGCATGACACACTCCCCTAAAGCATGCTGGGTCGCAGGTTGTTAGACAGCCTGCTAGGATTTCACCTAGTGCGGGTTTGGAGTCCGATAGCTCAGATAGCTTAGTGTATCCAATCTTGACTGTGTCCCGCCCTCGCCATGCCACCTTTTGCCATTGCCGAGCCAAACGTTCTCAGCATAACCTTATTCATATCAACCCTTCTGGCTGCAGCATTGACGCTACAACGAACTCTATTGCGTACTCGCAAATCAGCACTGTATCCCTTCCTCGTCTCTCCTACCGTCGTCCTCGGCCGCCGCACGGAACAAAAAGTAGTAACGTAATTGAGATTAAACCTATTCGCATTGCTGAGCGTCCCGAACCTACTAGCAACACAAAGCGCATATGTCTCGGATTCATCAATATCAGATCACTCGCTAACAAAGCCCTGCTGGTCAACGACTTAATTAAAGAACATAGTATTGACATAATGGGATTATGTGAAACCTGGCTAAAGCCAAATGATGCTCTTCCATTAATTGAAGCTTCCCCCTCTAACTTCACCAACTCGCATGTCGCTCGGACATCTAAGAAAGGTGGGGGCGTTGGCCTAATCTTCAATTCGAGTCTGAACCTTTCTCCAGATCTAAGTAATAAACTCTCATCTTGCGAGATGCTCACTATGCGCCCGTCCATTCCAGTTAGCATGGGCCTCAACCACTCTGGTATCCTGCCCTTCTACCTAATCATCCTTTATCGCCCTCCTGGGCCCTATTCATCTTTTTTAGAAGAATTTTCCAATTTCCTCTCTGACCTTGTAATTCGTAGGGATAACATCCTAATTATCGGTGATTTCAATATTCATCTAAATTGTAAAACTAATCCACTTAGCAAAGCTTTTTCGTCCCTAATTGACACTTTTGGCTTTACTCAGTTGGTTCACGAACAGACCCACTCTAGCGGCAACACTCTTGATCTGGTCCTCGCTCGTGGTATTAACGTGTCAGACTTAGTTGTTTTGCCGTATCCACCGGCATTATCAGATCATTATCTCATTAAATTTCAAATTGCTCTGCCCTGTCGGCATTCCAATCCAGTTGATACCTACAGCATCCGCCGTATTGATACTTCCACAACTACAAAACTCGCTGATCTCCTACCTAAAACTCTTGCCTCTCTCCCTGAACGAATTGGTTCCCTCGACGAGTTCACGGATAACTTCAACTCTATTCTAACTGACTCGCTTGACTCTGTTGCGCCCCTCCTCATAAAAACCCGCCGTCTAAAGAAACCATCGCCCTGGTTCACTGATGAAACTCGTGCACAAAAACAGGCGTGTAGAAAGCTAGAACGCAAATGGCGGTTATCCAAACTCGAGGTCTTTCGACTAGCTTGGAGCGATAGCCTATTGACTTACAAGCGTACGCTCTCCGCCGCTAGGGCCTCCTACTACTCAGATCTTATTAACACTAATAAAAATAACCCGAAGTTTCTATTTGACACGGTAGCAAAACTTACTCGCAAACCCTCCCCTGTAGCGAGCTCTCAGTTTACCGCAAATTACTTTCTTAATTTCTTCAATCACAAAATTGACTCTATTAGAGATGAAATTAGCAATTCTTTACCCACCGAGGGCGCTGATCCCTCTCCTATTCGTGCATTAGCCGCAATAGAGACCACCGCCGTACTCTCGCAATTTGAGACTGTCTCCTTAGACACCTTCTCTAAATTAGTACTTTCCTCTAAATCCATAACCAGTTTATCTGACCCTCTTCCGGCTAAGTTGGTTAAGGAACTTCTCCCAATATTAGGCCCCCCCCTACTCAATATCATTAACACCTCTCTCTCCTCTGGCATTGTGCCCTCGTCCTTCAAATCAGCCATAATTAAACCTCTGCTCAAAAAATCCAACCTTGATCCTGATGATCTTAATAACTTTAGACCAATCTCCAATCTCCCCTTCCTCTCTAAAGTCTTGGAAAGAATAGTTTCTACCCAACTAACTGACTACCTCTCGTGTAATAGTCTCTTCGAACCCTTTCAATCTGGTTTTAGGTCTCTACATAGCACTGAGACTGCTCTCACAAAAGTGGTAAACGACCTACTCCTCGCCTCAGATTCCGATTCTTCTTCTGTTCTTATCTTACTTGATTTGAGTGCGGCATTTGATACAGTCGATCATAATATTCTCTTAAACCGCCTAGCGAGCTACGTTGGCATCCGCGACTGTGCTTTCCTGGCTAAATTCCTACCTATCTGACAGAACGCATTGTGTCTCACATAAAAATACTATATCTGATTACTCTAAAGTTAACTTTGGCGTACCGCAGGGCTCCGTGCTCGGACCTTTGCTTTTCTCCATTTACATGCTACCTCTTGGTGAAATCTTCCGCAGTTATGGTATTAAATTTCACTGTTACGCGGACGATACTCAAATTTACATATGTTACGGTGAGGTGTGGTGAGGACCCAAAATGCAGACACAGACACAAGGGGCTGGAGCACAGTTCAAAAGACAGTTTATTTACTGTACTGGTAGCTGGTAGCTGGAAGCTGGAGCAAGGACCCGGGCAGGCAGTCGGAGCCCTGGAGCTGAGGAAAAGGCGCGAAGCTGGGCCAAGGCAGTACAGGGAAAGTGCTGAGGAGAGCCAGGCAGAGCAGGTTCCAAAGAGCAGGGAGCTGAACTGATCCGATGAGGGAAGCAGACGAGGCAGGAGGACTGGAGACAGAGGCTGGAGTCTGGCTGGCAGGCAGAATGGTAGCTGAGTCTTTGCATGAACAGCATGTATGATCCAGCGGAGAGTGGATGGCAAACTGGGGATAAATACTGTGGCTGATAGGAAGCAGGTGAGGAGACCGGTGATGAGCTGATTACAGGCAGGTGTGGAGGGAAGGAGCAGAGAAGGGAGGAAAGACCAAGGGCATCTAGTGGCTGGCAGGAGGATGGCAGGACTGGGGAGTGAAAGGGGTGGTGACCAGGACACAGGGGCAGACCATGGCAGACACAAGGGCTAGGGCCAAGAGGGCAGACACTAGAGCTGAAAGGGGCAAAATCATGGCAGACAGGGGCAGACCATGACAGTACCCTCCCCTCAAGGGACGGCTCCTGACGTCCCACCAAGCTGAACAGGAACACCGAGCAGGGTGGGTGGGGGGGGCCTGGAGGAGGGATTTGGAGGCAAGTGGCCCGGGGTCAGGACAAAGGCCGAACAGAGGCCAAACAGGAAGCCTCAGGCGGATGGCCTGGAGGCTGGACAGGAGGGCAGTGCAGGTCTGGACGATGGCCTGGATACTGGCGACGAGGATGGAGCAGCTCCGGAAATCGACCTGGAAGCTGGCGACGTAGGAGAAGCAGCTCTGGAGGACGGCCAGAGTGGCGGAGCAGCTCTGGAGGACGGCCAGAGTGGCGGAGCAGCTCTGGAGGACGGCCAGAGTGGCGGAGCAGCTCTGGAGGACGACCAGAGTGGTGGAGCAGCTCTGGAGGACGAGCAGGACGACGACCAGAGTGGCGGAGCAGCTCTGGAGGACGACCAGAGTGACGGAGCAGCTCTGGAGGACGACCAGAGTGACGAAGCAGCTCTGGAGGACGACCAGAGTGGCGGAGCAGCTCTGGAGGACGACCAGAGTGACGGAGCAGCTCTGGAGGACGGGCAGGAGGACGACCAGAGTGGCGTAACAGCTCTGGAGGACGAGCAGGAGGACGACCAGAGTGGCGGAGCAGCTCTGGAGGACGAGCCGGAGGACGACCAGAGTGGCGGAGCAGCTCTGGAGGACGGGCAGGAGGACGACCAGAGTGGCGGAGCAGCTCTGGAGGACGGGCAGGAGGACGAACACACAGGCGGAGTCGCCCAGGAGGATAACCAGGAGACCGGCGACACAGACGGGACCGCGCAGGAGGTCGACGATGTAGGCAGGACCACACCAGAGGCCGGCGACGTAGGCGGGACCGCTCAGGAGGTCGACGACGTTGGCTGGGCCGCTCAGGAGATCGACGACGTAGCTGGAGGTCAGGAAGTCGATGACGAAGCTGGAGGTCAGGAAATGCAGCAAGCACCAGAAGATTCGGCTGCAGGTCGGGGCAGGTTGCGGGATCAGCTTCCAGCGTCGGGAGTGCAGGACCGGAAGCCGGAGACTGGAATGCAGGAGCAGAGGCCGGAGACTGGAGTACCGGATCGGAGGCCGGAGACTGGAGTACAGGACCGGAGGCCGGAGACTGGAGTACAGGACCGGAGGCCGGAGACTGGAGTGCAGGGCCGGAAACTGGAAACTGGAGTGCAGGACTGGAAACCGGAAACTGGAGTGCAGGACCGGAGGCCGGAGACTGGAGTGCAGGGCCGGAGGCCGGAGACTGGAGTGCAGGGGCGGAGGCCGGAGACTGGAGTGCAGGGCCGGAGGCCGGAGACTGGAGTGCAGGTCCGGAAACCAAAGACTGGAAAGCAGGACCGGGGGCCGGAGACTGGAGTACAGGACCGGAAACCGGAGACTGGAAAGCAGGACCGGCACCGGTGTTACAGGAGTCACAGGAGACATAGAAATTGTCGGTGTCACTGGAGTAGTCAGTGTCACTGGAGTCGATGGTGTCATCGGAGTCACTGGAATCACTAGAGGCACTGGAATCACTAGAGTCGCTGGAGCTGACCAGGGACTGGAATGCAGGACCGGAGTCCTGCAGTGGCCGTCGGCGGAGATGGCCGACGGGGAATAGTAGGGCGTCGGCAAATGCGGCCGATGGTAGGGAATCTGGCCGGATGACGGCAGGCATGGCCGGAGGAGCCAGAGGAACAGGAGGCTGCTGGAGCCCAGCCACAGGAGACTGCAGCAGAACTGGTACTGAAGACTGCTGCAATTCAGGCTCAGCGAATTGCTGCAACACCGGAACCGAAGACAGTTGCAGCCCAGGAACAGAAGGCTCAAACAGCTCAGAAACAGAAAGCTCTTGCAGCATAGGAACAGGGGACCGCCGCAGCTCGAGGACTGGGAGCCTTCGCGGCGCAGGAGCGGGGGACTGCTGCAGCTCAGCAGGAACAGGAGATTGCTGCAGCTCAGCAGGGACAGGAGACCGCCGCAGCTCGGGGACCAGGATCTTCCGCGGCGCAGGGACAGGAGACCACCGCAGCCCGGGGACTGGCAGCTTTCGTGGCGCAGGAACAGGAGACCACCGCAGCTCAGAGACTGGGAGCTTACGCGACGCAGGAGCAGGGGACTGCTGCAGCTCAGCAGGGACGGGAGATTGCTGCAGCTCAGCAGGGACGGGAGATTGCTGCAGCTCAGCAGGGACGGGAGATTGCTGCAGCTCAGCAGGGACGGGAGATTGCTGCAGCCCAGCAGGGACAGGAGACCGCCGCAGCTCGGGGACCGGGAGCTTCCGCGGTGCAGGAGCAGGGGACTGCTGCAGCTCAGCAGGAACAGGAGATTGCTGCAGCTCAGCAGGAACAGGAGATTGCTGCAGCTCAGCAGGGGCAGGAGATTGCTGCAGCTCAGCAGGGGCAGGAGATTGCTGCAGCTCAGCAAGAACAGGAGATTGCTGCAGCTCAGCAGGGGCAGGAGATTGCTGCAGCCCAGCAGGGACAGTCTGGACATCAATAGTGGCGCTGGGGAACGGAGACTCTGTAGCGCTGGGCAGCGGAGACTCTGTGGCGCTGGGCAGCGGAGGCTCTGTGGCGCTGGGCAGCGGAGGCTCTGTGGCGCTGGGCAGCGGAGGCTCTGTGGCGCTGGGCTGCTGAGAGAGCCAGTGGCGTCGGGAGCCATGGGGACCTCGCCTCCTTTTGGAGACTCCGCGGTTCCCCGTGAAAAAGGCAAGGCGAGTCCCTTCATAGGGTGACTGCTGGACGTCAGGGTGGCTCCACAGCAGATCCATATTAATCTCAGGGAATGCAGAATCAGGACAGGTAGGTAGTGAGCTAGCCGGCTCAGGACAGGCAGGCTGCAGACTCACAAACCCGAGCCTAACCGACTGGAGTGCAGGCTGGTTGCGAGCAGTCCGGGGTGCAGGCTGGTTGCGAGTAGTCTGAAGTGCAGACCGAGGTGCAGGCTGGAGGCTAGCAGGCCGGGAAACAGGCTGCGATGCAGGCTGGTGGTTAGCAGGCTGTATCACGTGGCAAGATGCAGGCAGGAAGCTAGCTGGCCGATTGCTAGCAGACAAGGCTGCTTGACGGGCAAAGTAAGCAAAAAGGGAAATAGTCTGTAATCCAGTTGGTGAGGGTGTGTCTGCTGGGTCCATGACTGGCTGGATCATACTGTTACGGTGAGGTGTGGTGAGGACCCAAAATGCAGACACAGACACAAGGGGCTGGAGCACAGTTCAAAAGACAGTTTATTTACTGTACTGGTAGCTGGTAGCTGGAAGCTGGAGCAAGGACCCGGGCAGGCAGTCGGAGCCCTGGAGCTGAGGAAAAGGCGCGAAGCTGGGCCAAGGCAGGACAGGGAAAGTGCTGAGGAGAGCCAGGCAGAGCAGGTTCCAAAGAGCAGGGAGCTGAACTGATCCGATGAGGGAAGCAGACGAGGCAGGAGGACTGGAGACAGAGGCTGGAGTCTGGCTGGCAGGCAGAATGGTAGCTGAGTCTTTGCATGAACAGCATGTATGATCCAGCGGAGAGTGGATGGCAAACTGGGGATAAATACTGTGGCTGATAGGAAGCAGGTGAGGAGACCGGTGATGAGCTGATTACAGGCAGGTGTGGAGGGAAGGAGCAGAGAAGGGAGGAAAGACCAAGGGCATCTAGTGGCTGGCAGGAGGATGGCAGGACTGGGGAGTGAAAGGGGTGGTGACCAGGACACAGGTGCAGACCATGGCAGACACAAGGGCTAGGGCCAAGAGGGCAGACACTAGAGCTGAAAGACCGTTTACAACTTTCAAACCTAGAATTATGCCTAATCGCTGTCACCAATTGGATGTCACTAAACTTCTTGCGACTAAACGCCAACAAAACTGAGATGCTGGTTGTTGGCCCAAAAACCCAACTACCTCTTGTTTCAGACCTTACTCTAAATTTTGGGGATTGCTTAATTACCCAGAGTCCCACAGTTAAAAACCTTGGCGTTACTTTCGACTCAGCTCTCTCATTCGATGCTCACATTAAGGAAATCACTAAGATAGCATTTTTCCATCTTCGTAATATCTCGAAAATTCGCTCCCTGCTAAACACGGCGGATGCTGAAACCTTAATACACGCTTTTGTTTCATCAAGACTCGATTATTGTAATGTTTTACTCTCTGGCCTACCTAACTGTAGTATTAAAAAACTACAACTTGTGCAAAATGCTGCTGCCAGAATACTAACCAGAACTAGAAAATATGACCACATTACTCCTATCCTAACCTCCCTTCACTGGCTCCCAATTCAAGCCAGATCTGACTTTAAGGTGCTTCTGACTTTAAGGTGCTTCTGTTAGCTTATAAATCGTTACATGGGCTTGCACCATCATATCTATCCGACCTCATCATCCCTTATATTCCATCTCGTGCCCTCCGTTCGCAGGACGCTGGCTACCTTATTGTCCCTAGAATCAAGAAAAAATCAGCAAGCAGTAGAGCTTTCTCCTACCGAGCTCCCTATCTCTGGAACCAGCTACCTCTTACAGTCAGGGAAGCTAATTCTGTCGAAATCTTCAAATCTAGACTCAAAACCTATCTTTTCTCGCAATCATACGACCTACCTTAGCACCGCTGGCCTGGGCTCGTCACAGTCTTCTCTCTTACCCTAGCCTAGACAGTATTTATATAGAAATTTGCCGTTGGGAACATAAGCATAGGGATGCCCTCTGGCTACACTGTGTCTAATCACTTCCTATCTGCTGTCTGTATGAGCGTGTCTGTGCCCAAATACGTCTGGGTCTTGTGCTGCTTCTGCACAGCTCTGTGTGTGTGTGTGTGTGTGTGCGCGGCTGGTTTTCTCCTCCCTTTCTCAGATTCCTCTGACCCTGATGGTCTTCGGTGCTGGCCTTAGTCCCATCCCTGACGCTGCTCCCACCTGGATCTCTCTCTCTCCGTGTGTTCGTTGTCTTTGTGTGTACCTGTCTCTCCCCCCTTTCTCAGACCCCGGTGCAGTGCAGTGGTCGCCAGTGCATGCCTTAGTCCCATCCCTACTGCCGCTCCCATCCGATGTGCTCTGACTCCGTGTGTTCTGTGTGCAGCTGCTTCTCTCCCCTTCCTCAGACTCCGGTCCAGTGCTCCACCTGCCAGTGGACAGGTGTTGCTCCGGCCGGTCGTCGGCGCCGGCCTGGTCCTGCTCCCACCCAACGTGTCTGTCTTGTGTTCTGTTGCTGCTGCTTCTCCCCTTACTCTCTCCCCCTTTCAGACATCCGGTGCAGTCCAGTGGTCGTCAGCGCCGGCCTCGGTCCCTTCCCACATCCCTGATGCTGCTGCCCCCTTTTGTGTCTCTGACCCTGTGTGTTCTGTTTGCAGCTGTTTCCCCCCTTCTTCTTTACGTGTGTGTGTGTCTGGGTGTGTTGTGTGTGTGTACGCGGCTTCCTCTCTCTCCTCTCTGACTCCAGGTCAGTGTTCTACCTGGCAGTGACGGGTGCTGCCCTGGCTCTTCGTCGTCAGTGCTGCCTTGCTCTTCCTTTCCGTGCTCCCTCCTGGACGCTGATTTACGACTGCTGCCCTCGCTCCTTTACTGCTGGCCTCAGCCCCCCCTCACCGCCGCATGCTCCTCCCCTTCTTTTGTCTCTCTCTGTTTTCTCTTGTCATCATTGTTGCCCATGACTCTGTCAATGCTTTGCCCGGCACCTATTGCACGCTAAGCCGTCCCGGGGGGGGGATCCCTATCTGCCTCAGCCCGCCCAAGGTTTCTTCCAAGTTTTTTCCTGAGAGTTTTTCCTTGTGTGCATTTAGGGTCTAAAGCCCCTGACACACCAAACCGACAGTCGGCCGTCGGCCAATGTCGGGCCGTCGGTAAGCGTCGGTGTCCCTAGTTTTTGCGGTGTGTCCTGCACCGTCGGCACTAGTCGGACCCTGTCGGCGGCTTTTCGGCCGATTGAGCATGTTGAATCGGCGTCGGAGCCGTCGGTGAGAGAGATCACTCTGATTGGTAGTTCGTGTTTTGCCTCTGGATGATTGGACTGATAAATTCCTTCAACATGTGGAACTGAACAGGAAAGAGCCGAGCGACATTTTTAAAATCGGAGGTTTCATTTATCTCCAGCTCTCGACACAGGTTCGGGAAAGCCCCTTGAGCCTGTCGCTGGAGTAACGTTATTCATGATTTCACCCATTTAGTGCGGTATTATTTATTGTTCGCCTCCGCCTCTTCCTTTCTTCTTCCACAACCAAAGACCAAGGGCTGACAACGCCAGTGCCATTTGCAACTTCTTATCAGACATATGGTTATTTCCCTTCACGCAGGCGCAGAACGTACGTGCTAGTTGGCCGTCGGCTGTAGTCTTTGCGGTGTGTTCAAGTGCAACTTTTTGGACCAGACACAGGCGACGTGAGGCGACGCAACAGTCGGCCTTCGTCGCCGCTGGTTCTTTGACGTCGGTTTGGTGTGTCAGGGCCATAAGGCTGGGGTGCCGGGTAGGTTAGGCTATATAGAATAGGTAGATTGTTTGTCTCGCTAAATCTGCTCCTCCCTACCTTGTGTTTTTCATTATGCTGTCCTACAAAATTTTGTTTACCACTGATTGTGTTTAGTTAGACCTAGCTAGACACATTCTCTGTAAAGCCCTCTGAGACATGCTTGTGATAAAGGGCTATATAAATAAATAAACTTGACTTGACAAGCATCCCCATCTTTTTATTTTATCTCACTTTCAGCACATCAAGCGAGGCAGTTTTATATGCTCCAGTGGCATGTTTTTTGTTTCAGATCACTTTTTGTTGTTTGTGATCCTTTCTGATGATAAGCCTTTTATCAAACCAGGAGCTTGGTTCATATATTGGAAGTAAGCATGTTCAATTTGTTACAGTAGATTTCTTCCCCTTGCTGAATCTTACCTTGTACTGACAAATTACAGCTGCCCTCTGTGGACTGGAGCTATTACAAATTACACCATAAAAAATTTGTCCAATGGTTACTTAAAAAAATGATGGCAACAAAGTGACACGTAATATAATTGAATAGATTTTAAGTAGTACAACTTTGATTAAAAAGTATTGAATACATTAACTAAATTTAAACAAAAAAATTAAGTACATGGTAATAAAAGCAACAGTTAAAATGTGTTGGATTTAGTAATAGCATGTCAAATGATGAGTTATATAGCCAAAAAATATTTAGTAAATTCAAATCAATCTCACAAGGAAAATTGATTTATATTTACTAAGTATCTGAGCAAAAGTAATTTAGATTTACTAAATATTTGGGGGAAACTGATTTATATTTACTGATAATCGAGGTGAAATTGATTTATATTTATTAATTATCTGGGTGAAATTGATTTATATTTACTAATTATCTGGATGAAATTGATTTATATTTATTAATTATCTGGGTGAAATTGATTTATATTTACTAATTATCTGGGTGAAATTGATTTATATTTATTAATTATCTGGGTGAAATTGATTTATATTTACTAATTATCTGAGTGAAATTGATATAAGCTTACTAAATATCTGGATAAAATTGATTTGGATTCACTAAATAAAATACATTATATCAACTCATATTTTAGCACATTGTTGCTTAATTCAACACATTTACACTGTTATTCTTATTTATCTGTAGCTAAATTAATTGTTTAAATTTAAGTTTTAATTGGTATCACAGGACTTTAAATCTATTCAATAATATTGAATGTCACTTTGTTGCCATAATTTTTCTATGTCTAATTTACCCAATATCATTCCTTCTTGGTGCCACAGTTTACTTAAGTTGGGTCAACAGATCACCATGCATAAAAAGAACAGCAGGTAAACATTTATTTGTGCAACTTTGTCTAAACATGTTTATCCAACATTTTTAAGTGCAAAATGCCAAAATACAACAATAAAATAGAGAGAGGGGCTATAAGAAAACAAAGAAACCATGAAACCATGTATATGTACAACACAATGTATACTGACAATCTATGATGTTTAATCTGTGCTACACCAGTGGCTTAAATTGTCCACAGTTATTTTTTACCTGACAAATTTAGCTATATCAGACTACTTATGAAGTAGTGTCATGTTCACTTGGAATGATGAAAAGGCCCAGTACAAATTTACCAAAACTGCACGATGACCTATGACCTCTGCCCATCACTTGTGGGCATTACAGGCACAGATGACTTTTTTGGATGTGATTCAAGGTCTAGTCCTGTTAGTGCGTTTAAATTACGACAATGTTTTCTATTTTCATATGAAATATTTTATTTATTACATGCGCCAATTGAAATCCTCAGGGCCAATATGTTACTTCCATTTGCCTTACTTCTTCACTACTTGCTAAAATGGGACTCACTTGAACAATCACATTATTCATTTGTGCAAATTCAAATTCCTCAATTAAAACATGTCAAATTTGCATCCCTGGTGTGCACAGTGGAATCACAAGGTACAAGAACAGCTGCCTGTGCCAATATCAAGTCAAAAACATGATGCCACTCCCCTCAAATAAGTATGGTTAATTGGATTTTTCTGAACAACCACCTGAACAACAATTAACTGGGACTCCTTAAGCCCGCTTTAACAATTTTCTATCAATTAATTAAAACTACACTTTGTTTAAGTGGCATGCAGAGCACAGAACAGGTATGAATGCAAAGGTTAACTGGGGAAAACATCTCAGCCATTCTGCATGACAAAATATATCATACTGAAGGGGCTTTAAAAAACATTATTTATCATATATTTTGAATATTCAAAAACATGTGAAAATCAGATGAAAAAAAATCAATCATGCATAAACCTGATGGAGAGAGGAGCCACAAAAACGTGAAGTTGGATCCTTACATACCATGTTTACATACCAGACAGAACAGAACAAAGAACAGATTATATAAAGTGGGTCAGTAGATCAGTACAGAATTATTTTACACATCACCCAAGTGCAAATGTTATATTACTACACGCCAAAGTTTTGCAGGCTGCAGATTCATCACCCTTCAGTGGTGAAGCTGGCATGGACTGTCCACAGCAAGATGTCACAGATAAGCAAGGGTCATGTGACAGACAGGTATGTACCTCAACCTGAACAGATGCAAAAGCCATGTAACAGGCCACATGACCACATATGACAACAAATGAATCAGTCCTTAGAAAGGTTGGTTTTTATAGTGCCATCCAATGGCATGGAGTCAGTCAACATTGTAGTGTTAACACAGCAAAATTCAACATATTAACACTTGCAATGTACTGCAAGAAAAATACACTGCAAACATCGGAACTATTATTGAGTCCTACAATCAGATTTTCTTCAAAAGCGCAAAATAATCAAGCATTGGGGGGGAGATTACTTCACCTGTTTCCAAAATTCAACTGATTTCAAGTTGGTTTTTTTTCTTGTTTTAAGATACTGATGCTAATTTGAAGAAAATCAAAGAAACAAAAGAAACTGCACTGGGAACAAGTGGCCAAGTTCTTGTTGTATGAAAAATACATCCGCAATGATCAATACTTTTCACTGCATTAACAGCCCTTGATTGTTTCAAAGCTTTAATTTTGCTTTTTCTGTTGACCAGTAACCAGGGATGCAGTGAACAGTGCACCTCATAAGGAGTCTTTTATAGTAAAAGCATACTTTAGTGCCTCTCTGAATATAAACTTGACTGATCGTTTTGCCTTAATGATGATCACCAGCTGCACTGAAACTCAAACATTTAACAAAGCCTTGAAGGCATGTGACAGTTTTGACAGTGACTTAACAATTCCCTTTCATTCTGCAAGGGTCACTTTTCTTAAGCCAGTAGCTTATTCTTGAGGCTGTTCACTTTTGGGGACCGCTTTGAACAATCCAGCTCGAGGAGGAGTTTCTGGAAGACTTCATACGTGTACCTGAGCTCCTTGGGATAGGCAAGATTCACTGCATATGCCAACCCAACAAGCATGGAGCAAGCCCTTGGAAAATTACCCAGAGCAGTCAGAACTTTCACGCCCTCTACCACGATACTGATGTCGTCGGGACCCTCTGACGTATTAGTCTAGATGTTGTAGATTTTCATCCTTTGTACAGCAAGGTCCTGCGACACACTGTCTTTATCAGCATCCTGAAATAGCAAGAACATTGTGTATTTCAGACTGTACAGCCAAAGGAGAAGGTCCTAATTGAACATCTCCCAAATTGCTTCCAACCCTTTGGACAAGAAAACCTGGGGCTGTCATAGCTGTTGCACGTAATGCACCCCATTTACGTCCGTGTTTTAGAAAAATCTGAGATAATGTGCTTGTAACAGCATATTTTCACACCAGGTAAGTTAAAAAGGATCCAATCAGCTCACCAACAAATCAAAACAATTCAATGACACCAGAGATGATGGTCTGAACTGAGTCACAGTTGTAAATATTTGTAAATGAAATTTCAGAAATGAAATCAATCCATTGCTACATAAATTCTAAATTCTTCCTGGCATTTGTGTATTTTTTTTTTTTTTTATTTATTTTTTTTTTAACCTTTATTTAACCAGGAAGTCCCTTGAGATTGAAATCTCTTTTCCGAGGGAGACCTGGCCAAGACGGCACACCAGTTGCAGTTTAAATAGAAATAAAAGACAACAGACAGGGAATACAAACATCAAACACACAAGGAAGAGACTATATCCAGCTCAGTTAAGGCAGTTGCATTTCTCAGTTACATGGACTTTTAACATGGCTTTAAATTTTTCCAAGGGGACTAGTTTATCAAGATGTAGTATGCTCTGCAGATTATTCCAAGTCCAGGGAGCAAAGTAGGAGAAGGCTTTTTTCCCCAGCTCAGGGCAAACCCTTGGAACCTGGTAAGGAAGCCAACTGGTGGAACGAAGCTGAATACTGCTGGAGGTCTGCGTCAGGAGATTACATAAATATGAGGGGAGTTTACCCAGCATGGCCTTGTACACAAAAATATACAAATTAAGTTGTCTACATAGATTTAGTGACGGCCAGTCAACCAAAACATAAAGCGTACAATGATGAGTACGAGAACCAGAATTGGTTATAAATCGTAGAGCACTGTGGTACACAGAATCTAAAAGGTGGAGTGTACAAGAGGCAGCATGCATGTAGACAACATCACCATAGTCCAAAACACTTAAAAAGGTAGCCTGCACCAGTTTTTTCCTGGCTAACATGTCAAAACAAGCCTTATTTCGAAAATAAAAATCTATCCTTAGTTTCAGCTTCTTCACAAGATTTTCAATGTGTACTTTGCAAGAAAGCTTGTCATCCAACCAAATACCTAAATACTTATATGATGACACTTTTTCAATTGAGTCCCCATTTAGAGTGTAGAGATTTGTGTTACCTGGGGATTGGGTCCTAGAAAAAGTCATGAATTTGGTTTTCTTAGTATTAAGAACTAATTTGAGCCCATGTAGTGAGACTTGAAGCTGTTCAAATGCTATCTGAAGCTCATTAATGGCTTGGCTCAGAGAAGGGGCAACTGAGTACGCCACTGTATCATCCACGAAAAGGTGAAATTTAGCAGTTTGAAAGTCCTTCCCTAGCCTGGTAAGACCATCCTGATCACGTGACCTCACATTCTGTTTCGCTCCACGGATCAGTCTAGACTTCTAGCCGCCCACATCGATTTCAGTGGGCAGGAGTACTTGCCTTGACAGACAAACTCCTTCAGCCAATCAGCGAATCCAAATTCAAATCCAGTCAGAAGAACGGCGAAAACTTCTTTTCCGCCGAGAAACTCCGCTAGTACATACTCTTGTTCTTGTTTAATTGTTGTTATTGAGTCTATTTCTGCAATAACTGCACTTATGGCTGTGTTTACTCTACAAACGTTAACGTTACCGCTCGTTGCTTCGGGAGACGCCATTACTGTTTTGCCAGCAGCGGCCTGTATTTCACGTCATCAACTACGACGCAGTCCCTGATTGGCCCGGTTACGTCATCAACTACAGCGCAGTCCCTGATTGGCCCGGTTACATTGTAATTTCAAGAAATCGATGTGGGCGGCTAGAAGTCCAGACTGATCCGTGGAGCGAAACAGAATGTGAGGTCATGTGATCAGGATGGTCTTACCAGGCTAGTCCTTCCAAATGTTATTTATAAATATAGAAAACAAAAAACCCTTGGAAATCTCTAAAAAGTCTGATTTAAGACCATCTATAAAAACACATTGTGTGCGTTCTGTAAGATAATTCCTGAACCATTTTATGGCCGAGTCCCCTATTCCAATATCACTTACTCTATTTAGCAATAGTCCATGGTCTACAGAGTCAAATGCTTTTGACAGATCAACAAATAAAGCAGCACAATTTTGCTTTTTGTCCAGGGCACTGACAATATCATTTAATACCAGCATAGTTGCTGTAACAGTACTGTGCCCTGCTCTAACACCTGACTGTATATATGTTAGAATGTTGTGATCTGCCAGAAATTGTTTCAGTTGACAGTTTACTTGAGCTTCCAACATTTTAGCAAGAATAGAGAGCTTGGAAATTGGGCGGTAATTATTAAGATCTGAAGGATCTCCACCCTTTAATAAGGGAAGCACATAGGCTGCCTTCCATAATTTTGGGATCGAATTTGACTGCAGACTGCAATTAAAGATGTATGCTATAGGCTTAGCAATAAATTCAGCTGCAACCTTTAATAGGAAGGGCTCTAAATTGTCTGGTCCCGACTTTTTTGGATATGTATTGATGAATATCTTATTCTACATTCACTAACACAGGCTGGTCACCTGTCAACCAATCTCTATATGGCACTGTAAGTTCATTCCTGAAGCTTGAAGTCATCCACAGCTTTTTTTCCACAGCTTTTTATTTTCTGCTAGACAAGGCAAGAAAGGGGGTGGAATAGCAACCATCTTTTCTAACCTGTTCACCTGCACTGAATGCACGTTTGGAGCTTTCTCAACCTTTGAATATTTAGCCATGGTTATCAGAACTCAACAACACATTCTTGCATTAACCATTTATAGACCCCCAAAGCACAATCCTAATTTTCTATCTGAAATTTCTGAATTATTATCGATTGCTCTTGTCAAATATGATAGAGTAATTTTACTGGGAGATTTTAACTTGCATGTAAATGACTGTCTTGTATTCACAAAGCAGCTCTTAGGAAGAAACTCTTAGCTAGGAACTTTTAGGGCCAAATTATAAAGACTTAAAACTTATAAAATATAATTGTTAGTAAAGCATTTCTTGGGAGAAAGAGAATAAGTAAACTACTGATAACTTTTGAATTCTGCCAGTTGGTTAAATCAGATTTCAGTAGCTTGCCAAGAATTACTGGGAGAAATATAGTTATGTATTTTGTGATTTGACCTTCCCAAGACATACCAGGTGGGAGAGATGAGAGAGAGAGATCACCTTCTTTATACTTTAACATGTACTTCAACTTACATCATACTCTTTTAAGAGTTGATCTGTAGATTCCCCAAGGTACACCATCAAACACCGAATGACAACATCTCTGGTCATGTTGATGCTAGGATTGCTTGGAGCCTGAAATGACAAAAATAAACATTATTCAAGTTCATGGTGTAAAAATCATCCACTGACCTAAAACTTGTTAAAGCTGCAATTTTTAACACTAGGTGGCTTATATTACTGTTAAACAAACCCCTATCAAGGATCTTGATGTGCTGTCTCAGGGACCAGTCTAATGAAACACGTCCTGTCATTGCTGAGGTTTCCAGGGAACCAGCTATGACTACAGGAAGTCATTGGTCCCAGCAAAGAAACAGTGCATAGCACATAAACCCCCATAAAACCACAACATTTTACACCTTGTTAATCAGTGAGCTTTAGATGTGCTGGTAGGCAAATTTTGTTACCTTTGGACAGAGCCAGACTAGCCATTTCCCCCTATTTCCAGTTTTTATGATAAGCTATGCGGCTGGTTGTAGCTTCATATTTATAGTACAGACATGGGAGTGGTATCAATCTGAAAATCTAACTCTTAGAGATAATGCAAATAAGCGTATTACCCAAAATGTTGACCCATTCCTTTAAGCAGCAAGCACACAGAGCTGAGTGGCAGCTGGTGCTAAACGAGTCAGATGTTCAAAGTTACTGGTATACACAAAATACACTGGAGGGAGCAGAGTTCTAAATGTAAAACACATATGTAGCACATTATTTGTGGATGACCACAGCAGACCTTTTCAATAATCAGTCAGTGTTTACAAAAAAAGCCTAAACATATGTGCTTAAAATGGCTGTTAATCACATAACCATTGCAGGTTGAGGGTTTTGGTGTCCAATCAACAACATGAAACAGAATTAGTAATGTCAAAGCACTACTTGCCAAGTCTCAAACCTGTGCCTTTGGTAGTGAGTGACAATGTATACTCAGTGGCCACTTTAAATTACGTGCCGTGCACCTGTACAATCTAATGCAATTCAATCCAATTGTTCTGCCATAAAGTCTACTTTTATGATGGCTATAATGTTCAGTTTTTGTTGACACTGTCATAGAAGTGTTAATAAAGTATATGTTTTAACAGTGAGGTCATAACTATCTATTGAAGATATTGTACTGGACTACCCTATATTCGGAGGTGTTTCTAATATTCTGACCCCCACATGTATGTAAATATGGAGTCCAAAGAATTAGAAACACCCTTCAGTCTGTCTTTACTCTGTAAAGCACTTTGAGTTACATTTGTATGAAAGGTGCTTTATAAATATAGTTATTATTATTAATAATGTGGCCACTGAGTGTATACAAACTATTATTAAAGTTATGCAACTATTTCATACTCTTTTTGTAGAGAGAATCACAGGCTGACATTACCTCCTGTAGATGTAAGTAATAAGCAAATGATATTCCAGCAGTTTGATCACAAAATCCCTAAAATATAATATTAGCAAACATAATACTCATTGAAGGATACCTTGAGAAGAATAGCCTGCAACCTCAACCCCATGGTTCCGCCCTTGGAGTGGAAGAGGTGCTTACGCATCATGAAATTTAAGAGCTGTCTTTAAATGTGCATTTTTAAGCAGGAAACAAAGTGTGAGAATGTATACAACAAGCAGAAACATGCAAGTGAATTAAAAGTTAAATTGAAAAATAAAAGTGAAAGCCATTTTAAAAATATTTTTGCATTCCATTTAAACATTCAATTATTAATCCACCATTCAAGACAACATAAGGAAATAGAATTACTTATTGGCATATTTAATGTCCTTTAATTATTTGACTTAAAATGCAAATTTAATTCATCAATTTATAACGGCTTTTTAAAATGTATCAGTTTGTAGAAAAACACCATAAAACTCTGTAATTATTCAAGTGGAACACTACACTGGTTTATAATCATAACAATAAATGTGTATGTCATAATTATGATTTTGATTGTCATGAAATTGCTAAAAAGTCATGAAAAAAGGACACTGTATTGTTATATTTCTGGAAAAATGGGCTACAATACAGATATTTTAAGATGTAAAGGTTAACATAATTTATTTCAATTACCTAAAATGAACAACAGATGTGACGTTTGAGTGTAACCAGGCGTTTTCCTCCCATGCTGTACGCAGCCAAGGGGTACACATCACCAAGTTTCTGCTGCTCCACAAGAGCCATTTTCCCAGTGTCCTCCAGTTGAAAAGATCTTAGATGCTCTTCATACCATGCAGCAAGTAACTTTACAATAAAACGTACACAGTTGTCCAAAATGGCTATCTGAATAATCTCAGCAAAGTCAGGTAGTCCGCCAGTAGAGCCATAAAACAAGATTATCCCAACAGTGTACCTTGTTCCATAGTAGGTGACAGTGTTAGCTAACTGCACAGTAGACAGAAGCGGTGATGTTTCTCTTAAAGCTTCCTGTATGTCTGAATGCAGCACATCTAAAGGCACCACAGATATTTTTGTGACACACAATGCCTGTTTTCCAACATCTGAATGCAAGTGGTATGCCATCATCATCTGATGTCTTGTAGAAAGGGTCAACAACACATTTCTTAAATTCTTAGTGTGCCTCACAACTTGCTTAAAAAAGCTGTGTTTCGCTTCAAATCACATTGTCCATACACCAGAGGCCCATATTCTTCAATCAATGCAGGATAGTGTTCCAAAAAATGGTGTTTGGGTATCAGTGTCTCTTCAGGAAAAACTGCTAAGAATCTGTCACGATGTTCAGATATTTTAAAGTCAAGGTACGCAATAGTTTCAACTGTGTGAACAGGGGCAACCACCAATTCAACTATGTCTTTTAAAGTCAGAAGAACCTGCCAGGCTGAATCACCCTCAGGTACCCGCGAACCAACAATGAGTGGCAACAACCGTATTAGGGCCCAATTTTCATGGGCATTTCCACCTATAGTTCTGCGATGAATGTAGTTTTGAGGGATTGCTTGAGGGCTGTTGGCTTTGTCCGAGCCCTTATAGGGAAAACGTGTGATTAACTCGTTGAGTACAGTCAAATTAAAGTACTTCTTCTTGGTGAAAATCTGAAAACACAATGCTAGTTCCCTTGGGACTATGCCTTCAAAAAGGTCATGTAGAACATCTGGTGGGTACCCAGAGACAAAGTGAAAGTGATTCAATTTATCAGTCAATGGACACGACCACTTAACACCAAAGCAATGCGTTAAATTTGGATTTTCTCTCACATTTTGCACATGCAAACTATGGTCCTTTTTCCGAGGTGGAAACACTCCAGTCCGCACTTCGTGTGTCTGGTACTCTGAAGAATGTCCAAGACAAAATCTACAGATGTACGGCTCCGTGAAACTTTCAACTAGTCCGCTAATCGAATGTGCACCGAGATTATCAGCTACAACACAGTGTACAGTCCCTTTAATATTTTTTCCAACACTGGAAATGAAAATCCCTTTCTGTTCTAGAGTGGCAAGATCTTTCAAGAGGGGTTCCAAAACTGCTTTGTATTCAAACTGTTTGACATCAACAGCTTTGCAAAGTAAAGCTAGGTGTATTGACGTTAATGCAGATTGCAACTTGGACGGCACATTTGCCAAAACCCAATAAACGGCTGTTATTTTGTGTTTTTTTCTCGAAGTTCCTAGTGGGTTACACACCTCAAAGTCGTCAACATAAAGGATTATAGAGAGTCTTGTTTCTTCTCCAGCATAGAAGTCATTTTGCTTGAAAAGTTTGCCATCAAAAAAATTGACTTAATATATCCAGTACTGTTTGAATGTCTGGATAAGATTCCCTCTGCAATGTCTTTATTCTTCAAGACTTTCTGCAAAGTCTCGAGAATAGGCACATATTGAAAGGTCTTGTTCTTTTGAGAATCAAGAATATATTCAACAGGATCAACACACTGGAAATGCACCTTAAAATACCTTCTTCTCTTAAAAGCTGAACCAAGTGGACCACCTGCTCCAAGTGCTGTACTAATGGGATGGAAGTTGCACAACTGTTCTGCCAAGTCAGTTACGATGGTCTGGTCAACAATGCATTTATTAAACTTCAATTTTGAATCAAGTATGTTTCTAACAACCGCAACAGATGCTGAAGATGAAATGAACTGAAGGTCTTCAACCAAGGCATCAATGCACTTCACTGAGGCATTATAGATGCTTTCTAGCTTCAGCAGAAGTAAGACAATTCATTGAAGAACTAAGTACGACGCACTTTCCTGATCACAATCTAAACTAGTGCCCTCACCATCACTGGCCTCTGGTAAATCTGAATGGTCAACAGTCTGATTATGGTGAATCTCATACACGTCTTGCTTAAAATCACTCAAAGAATAGGATTTGTGTCTTCTACTTTTGTGTTTCAGAAATGTATTGTATATATTTGTCCTAAAGTTGCATCCTTCAAATACACAAAAGACAGTTTCGTGGCTCTTCAGATGATTTCCAATATGCTGAAAGTAGTCCTTCTCTGTAGAACAACAAGCATCGCAAACTAAACACTTAAAAGCAGAGATGATTCCTGGCTGTTGACTTTCTTCAGCTGCATGGTATCTGGACAAATGTGTGTGAAGGGCACCCTGCGTTTTAAATGTGCAAGGGCAACTGTCATATAGACATGGCTGGGATTGCCCACGACCAAATGTTGCGTGTTGTAGTCTGTAATGCTTTAGTAGATTCCCCTTTGTGGCAGACAAAGACTTGCAGATCTTACACTGCCATGCCATAGGCCAAAACCTATGGTAATAAAAAAAAAGAAGGTCTTATTCACTTAGTGTATCACTAGTAGCCTACATCACTAATAGATCTAATAATTAAATAACGTACCATGAAGAGATTGGGCACCTTTTAGTATTTGTTTAGTATTTGTTGATGTACATATTACGTTAAAATTTAGTTTATAGAGTTTTTGTCTGACATCTAAAGAATGTTCACAATAAACTTTTTTCCGCTGTTACATTATTACAAGAAGAAAATTTGATTAATTAGTGTCAACGTAATAAAATTCACCTAAATGGTAAGGGTGTGGAAAAGTATGTACAAAGTCATCATAGCTTAATTGTATGTCTATGAGAAATATGTGATCAGTATTTCTATGTTTTCTGCTGCTTTAATTTCAAATTCAGGTTGGAACTACAGGTTTTGAACATCACTGACAATCGAAACTGTAGCAAATCTGCTTTTTAACCAGCGAAAGTTGATACAAGAAAATAGTAACAATCAAATTTTGTTTTGCAAAACAAACGGTGTACAAACCTTTACACAACATGTACTGTATGTGAAATGTGGTATCACAGCATATTGTGTATTGCGTATACTGTAAGTGTAATACATACCTGTTGATAAATTTCAGTCAAAGATTCTTCATGCACCTGGAAAGAAATTCATATTAGCTTTAATTCAATTGGATAAATTCATATTTTACACACATAACAGGGAACATATTAGAAGTAACTTAACAAACACTAAAAGTTTACAATTGCTTGTCCAGATATGATGGAAATCTGAGGGTTACAGATTTACAACATTGTCACTCAGGTACCAGAAAATATTTTAACAGTTTTGGAAAGCTTATCATGCACATTTCAGTCAGGAAAGTACCAAACACACAAGCAGCAAAAGGAAAACTTGTAACCATAAGAAGCTGAACCTGGCACACTTGAAAAAGTGGCACACCTCTGCCTTGTTCCTGTTTCCTTTACTTTATGTGCATAGTACCACCATTGTTTCAACCACAGGTGATCTTTCTCAGGTAAAGATAAAAAAGTGAACATGCACCTGTTTCTGTAGTCAGTCTGTGACAGACCATCACACCATAATCAACTAGTTATATAATTAATAATTTGTTAAATATATACCAGGATGATAATAAAAAAATTTTTTATCTTAATTGTGATCAGAAATGTTCCATACCTATACATTTCCATACTAAATAAATTACCACAAAAACATGCATGAACCATGCAAGTATTATGTCAAACAGGTAAATGCAAAGAGTATCATTTATATGTTACAGGGTTCTTATACTCGAATCCCAAAAACTGTTTACTCCACCTAACCAAATCTTAACTGTTATGAATTTAAGTACAGAGGACACTAAACATTGCTAGGTGCAGTAGAAATAGTTCCAAGTCTGTATCAGAGACATCCATGTATCAGATGTAAGGCCACTACATCCAGGTCTCTAATCACATGAGGACAATAAGAGAACATCTGTTTATGGGTACAGAGAGGTGGCCAAAGAGGCCTATGATCTTACTTAAGTACAGAACTGCATTTAAATAGCACCGTAGCCTCTGAAAGACAGAGTCAAACTAGTCAGACACACTTACAGTAGATTTACTTCCATAAAATATGGCAAATCATAAAAACTGTGGCGTGCAACAATAATTATTAAAGATTAAACCTTTGTAGATCCTTTACTTTAAGGGTATGCAGGAACACGAATGTCATATGCAAATAAGAATGAGGCTAAGAGTAAACCTGACAGACAATTTTTAATATTAAATGGTGACGTTTTATCATAAGTTGTCTTGTAAGCCTACAAGTGTGTTCCCTTCTTCACTTTCACCTGAGGAAGACTATCAGTGGTTGAAACATTATCAGGGAAATAATTTATAAAGGAAAAGTATTCTGGTCGTTTTTTTCAGTGTGAATATGGTCTCTGTTTTTGGTATTGATTTTGGTCTCATCATTCTACAAGAATGTACAGCGCCTATTTGAGTGATTACTCTGCTCCGTGGATACACTGCTGGCAGTATGGCTTCTATATTTAACTATATTGTGAGAAAAAGCAGACATCGTGTAACTTAGCATTTGGATATACTGAGCATTACATGCTAACATAATATGTACAGTGTTAAATGTGTAACGTTAGTCGCGAACAGACGGACTAACGAAGCCTCTCTCTGGCAGCTCAGAGTCTGCACCATGCTCTAATTTACTGACCTCAAACCAGCATTCACAAACAAAGCTCGGTGTAATCTGTCAGCATGAGCTGCAACCACTGTTTGAAAGCATACTCCGACAGAGAAAACTTGACAAGGGCGTTTATGCCATCTGAATCTCTCCTGCTGTGGCCTCATTGTACCGTGAATGGAGACATGAAACTGGTGGCCAGTGTTGGGGTTGTTACTCAAAAAATGTTATGTATTACTCTTTACTTTTAAAAAAAAAAGTAATGCATTACTTTACTTATTTACTCCCTGTAGAAAGTAATTCGTTACACTACTCGTTACATTACTTTTGCGTTACTCCGCAACATCGCCAGAGATGCATTGTCACGTAAAGGAAAAAAAATATGTTTAAATGGCATATGAACTGCATTTAACGGACCAAACACAAACAAACACGTTGGTGTTTCCTCAGCCGGTCTTGCTGGTCAATCCTCCCTACCGACTCTTCAGCGCAATGCCTCCCGGAAAACAGCGTCCGTATGCGGCGGCGAGAGCCAGGTAGGTCCCGATGTTTAGTGAAGGCGATCTTGTGTCTTGTTTTATTGAACAAGAACAAGCGATTTCGATCAAAGGACTTCAACTCACAATGTCTTCGTAACTTTCCACTGTACACGGCGGGTCTCACAGCACAATCTGACAGCTTCCAGAAGGTTTTAAATGCGGTTATGCTTAGCCGGCGAAGCCATTTTTTACCGCTGGAGGACAACTTAACCCAGGGAAAATTAAACAAAAACTAAACAAACAAACTCCTGCAGATAATTGAATAACTTATGTAACGCAATTAACGGCATAATTGTTTGATTAGTAACTGTAATGTGATTACTGAATTTAGGAACGTAACATACATAACTTACGTAACGTTAGCCTACATAACTTACATTACTGTGTTACAGACAAATGTAATGTGATTACAGTAACACTGCTGGTTGCTACTAACAGAGAGCCTTGGTGAATTTGGGATTAGCACAACACTAGCCAGAGCTGCACAAAACACAACAGACTTTCGATGAAAATAACGCCAAATTAAAATAAGAAAGAAAGAGGAAGTGGCGCACTTTGTTTCAAAATGTAACAAGATAAAACCTACTGATTTTTCTTCCGAAATGTACGAAAGCTGAAAAGTATACTGCTTTTAACAGCATGTTACTTGAGTACAATTTAGTTGAGAAAACGAAATGCAGTAAATGTAACTCGTAATTACTCACCTCTGAGTTTGTGCATTAATGCGGTCTCTAAGGTCGGCTACTTGCTAGCTAGCTTGTTAAGGTGGGGGAGGGGTGGAAGCTCGGGCTGAGGCCAGGAAAATTGGTAAAAATAGATTAGCTGGTATGTTAAAAGGGCATTATACGGTATAACGTTATACTTGGGAAAGTCACAGAAATAGTGACATTGAGCAGACCACTTTTTCAGTCCTTGCCATGCTTTTAGTCGAATCAAAGACAACGCAGACTGACTTCGAATGCTATAACGTTATAGCTTAATTTTGACTTACAACGCAGTAAAGTTGGCATGTTAGGTAACTTGCAGTAACGCAAAACAATGTTCAACTGCTACAGCAACTTGAATTGTTCGTTAACTAACAATTAAACAAACTAACAATTAAAAAAACCCAAACTTACCTTTGGGAAAACGGCAGTCCTTGAAATGTGCGGCAGACTTGATGTCCATGTGGCGCAAAGTGTAACTTAAGGTGATTAAAACCAAAGACCTCCCAATGAGTGAAATTTATCAATTTTCTTTGACTTTCTTGATAAAATACAATTAAATTCTACTCAGTGATTCACAGCTGATTTTATTCAAACAAAAGTAAGTAAAATGCAATTAATAAATAATTCAAATTTGTTGAATTCAGCTCAATGTGATTCCAAACTGCACAGTCTTTTTTATTATGTATAGGTTACTATTATTTATTTAGTAAATATTAACCCCAATCACAGTTTTTACAGTGTAGTGTTTCAGTCCATAGATGATTGGTCTTATTTGTATCTGAGACTATCTAGTAATGCTTAATATGGCTTAGAATGTTTCGCCCATTGGAACGTTTTTATTTTGAAATAAATGTGTATTACTTTACACTACGTATAACAATTTGTCTTATCTGTCATCGCATTGTAGTGAACTGCCCTCAAATTACTTTTTCTCATCTTACCTTGGTTATTACAGCAGCATTACCAACAGCTAATTACATGTTTTTCAAGTCACAAATATCAATATTGTGTTACTAACAGTGTTTTTAATTATACAAGCCAGTGTTATAAGAATATATGCTGATACATTTTTGAATGTCTTCTTTGTGAGTACTTTCTGACAATATTGACTAAAGCCACATATCTAGACCGCATAGTCCAAGTTAATGAACATGCTATTGCCTCAGTGTAGAGATAGTATTGCTTGTAGTCATTATTATGATGCTGCACGTACTGATTTAAGATTCAACTACACTGGATCAAAGGTGAGTCGCCTCACAACATGTGGCCATGACATAAATATCAAATTCTCTGATCAAATGGAGTCCTGTGTAAACAGTGTATGAAGATAGGTTTGCATTATGCAACTCAAAGTTTTGCTACTGAAAAAAATCTGTTAAATTCTATTATCATTGGCAATATTTTGGGTTTGTTTGGTGTCAGCTCCAGGCCTGCTGCGTCTCCTTGGTGCAGCAGGAGGTGTTTTCAGTGTCAGTAGGAGCACAAAAGGTCAGGCAGGCAGGAGGAGGAGGGGAGGTGCTGCTACAGGTGCAGCAGGACTGTCCTGACCAACTCCACTGGAACACACAGGCTGATGAGACAGCAGCCATCCAGAGAAGAGTACTGGAGGAGAGGGAGAGTAGAGGAGAAGAAGAGAGAGCGATAAGGGGACAGGAGGAGTATGTTGAGGGACAGAATGGAGCAAAATAGAGAGGAGAGGTATTGGGCACAATTCAATTTATGTAACAACATATCAGAGGTGTATTAGTATGCTGATTGCTGTAGTCTGTTCAGCAAACTGTTGTCCTGGGAACAGGCAGGTATCAACGTAGCCACCAAGCAAGCTAACATTAGAAAAATACTCAAAACCAAAAACGATAACTTTCAACAAACTACATTGGAACTAAAGCCAAACGGCTCAGCCCTACAGGGCTCTGGTCCCTCTTCCTACCTGCTCCATCAGGTTCTGCTGGAGAAGAACAGGAGCTCCCAGCACTCTGCTCAGCTCAGGCTGGGGCCTCAGTCTGGGTAGAGGACACACACACACACACACACAGAAGAAACCACGTCAACAGCTACAGTAGAAGATAGTAGAGTTGTAGTAGAAGAGAACAGTCATAGTACAAGATAACGTCTGTCAGGGTAGAAGGTGTTAATCAATACAAGAATGCAGAAGTAGCCTAATAATCTTCCCAGTTAACAGTTACTAACCAGTTAATGAAGGTCAATGAGAGGAGTTGTGCCAAGAGAAACTAACCAAAAACTGACATCCCTTGTAGGAATCATAGGTAGAAATGCATCTTTTGAGCGGAGTTAGCAAACAATTTCCCTACAATATCAAGTAGGCTAACGCTAAGCATGTCTATTAACAAAGTTGCACAGCCTGTGTTAGCCTAGTAGCTAGCTAGGCTACACCTTCACCAAACGTCTAAACACTGATAAATCGATTAAAAGTTACCTGAGCAAATGTAACGTTACCTGTTAGCTGACAGTAAGTCAAATGCTGGGAGCTGCTGGCAGCTGTCGGGACCTTGGTCTGGACTGTCGGGAAGTGAACTGCTCCTCTTCTCTCTCTGTCAGGTCCTTACTGCTGATAGTATATTTCAACTTTTTTCTCGAAATATTCTGACTTTATTCTCGAAATGTTACGACTTTATTCTCGAAATACAACGATATTATTCTCGAAATATTTCGACTTTTATTCTCATAATATTTCGACTTTTTTCTCAAAATATGACTTTTTTCTCGAAATTACGACTTTATTCTCGTAACATTCTGACTTTATTCTCGAAATTACAACTTTATTCTCGTAACATTATGACTTTATTCTCGAAATTACGACTATTCTCATAATATTTTGACTTTATTTTTTATTTTATTTTTTACAGTGGCCCTAAAACGCCGTAGTAGGAAAGAAAAGGAGGTGGTGGAGGAGAAAGGAAAGGAGGAGGTAGAGAAGGAAGGGAGGAGGTAGAGGAGGGAGGGAGAAGGTAGAGGAGGAAATAGACCAACCAGATCATTGCTGTCAAAAGGTCTGAATTTTCAGTTCAAGGAACAAACAGTTGGAACATGGAAAATAACACATGCAAGGAATGAAAAAAGTATTTTAAAGTGCTGGCTACACACTGTTAACTGCTTCAGTCTGCACAAATGCAGATCATCTACACGGACAGATTGTTTTTTAATGTTTGCAATTTTGGTGTAAGGGTTTTGGGGCCCAGACTAAGCAGCACTCTTTGTATGAAATCAAAGGTGTTCTTCATTCCCTTTGGGTAGTTGAGGTGGAGCGCATAGATGAGGCCAAAGAGGGTATACATAGCCTGCGGTAGGCTTTGAAGATTGTCCATCACAATCATTCCCTCAACGATGATGGCAACCATAGAGGGCGTCAGGAGCAGCAAGTTTGGTTGTTGCTCAACTGGCTCGGCAAAGAGGACATCCACTGGAATGTGTCGGAAGGAGTCAGCAGCATCAGGGTCCTGCAAACAAAGGCATCTTAATCACCTTTACAGCATTACCATACCCCACACTGATTCTATATGCATGCATGCATGCACATAGCCCATATTGGCCCAAATAAGGCAATTACCCTGATTATAAGAACCCCTCCCCCCTTTTCAACACGTGACTTTGGAAAGAAATTCATACATAGGCATGAACTTCACTATTTATATTTGTCTAAAACTAATTTAAGTATAAGCCTTTCGATAAAAAATTGCTTTAAAGGTCCCATATTATGCTCTTTTTAGCTGTTTAAAACATTTCTCAGTGGTCTTTAAAACAAGGTTATGAATTCTGTTGCAAAAAAACACACAAATCCAGGCTCTGTGGAGCTTCTCCATCCTCTCTGTTTCTCCCCTCATTAACTATGCGCTGTTCTGAGTGGGCGGGGATGCTCTGATAATGAGGCGCTGCTCTGATTGGCCGCCTGATCGGCTGGGTGAGGGGGGAGGGTGCAGACGCGGAAAAACTCCAAAACTCCAAAACTAACATGGCAGCTCCTTGTAGAAGAAAACTCTGTGACACAACATGTAAAACCGTACATTTTTGAGGCGGGATCTGTCAACCGAACAAGAGGAGGCAGGTGCCGAAGTTACAGACGCGGTTACAGCAGGATGTCTCTGAACGGTAGGTTGAAATTTCAGTGTGTTGTTTGTACTTTCTCACCGTGCGTGTGTATGTAGTTGCGTCAGCTATGTGGTATTTCTGGATAGCCATAGCGGACAAATTTTTATCCCATAAAAACGATATCTAACGTTACCTGCCGGAGTGTCTCGCACGGTAACTATACCGTATGGTTTATTTGATTCATTTTTAGCCTGCAGTTCACCGGTGCCGGTGGTTTGAGGTTGTCTAGTAAGATCGTCAACACAGTAGGTGTCGGTAGCTTTTAGCTGGCTACTTGGATAGCTGCTGTAATGTTATTCCATGAAGTGTCTTACAATTGCCGTTGTACTGGCTAGCGATAGGGAACAAATCCACACCAGACATTATGTAGTTATTACGTTCAAATACTTCAAATTGATGTGAAGACGCAAAAGAAGAACTCATCTTCAGGGGATACAAATATAGTCACGAGTCGACACCGGCAAACATATGGTTATGTCCCATGTTATCTACCATTTGGACATATGACTGTCGTAATTTATGCCAGTGTTATTATTCAGCTACAGCTCAACAGTTTTAGAACTGTAGCTGAAATATTCAAACATTGCATCTCATGGAGGCCTGCTGGTCATTCCCCCTGTACATAACATCTTACCTCTTTTAGAGTTGACACCTTGTTTGTCCTGTACATTAGTTTGTACAGTACTCACATCTACTCTTAAATTGTCTATGCTAAATAATAAACATATAATATAGATAAATGTAATTGTCAGTGTAATGTTCCTATAAAGCTTGCAAAATTCAATAACAGTTACCCTTTCTCATTCCTTAGGTTACCAGAAGAATGAATTAGCTTCAGGATCCACCTACATCCACCTGGTGGATCATCCTGGTCTGAAGCCTGTATGATTGAATGTGTTCTAGGTACAGAATGCAATTAACATTTATAAAGCAGACTATGGGCCCTTACAGCTTAGAGGTATAGAGCAGTAAGTTTCTTTTATGCATTCTGTGCATGAATTGATTTGAACATGTGACTTTGGATAATACTTTACATGACAATAAATTTGAGTAAAATAACTGTTGTTATCCTTTATTACACATCCATGTAGAAAAAACTTCAGCACACCTAAAAGTCTTTTAGTGACAGGGGCATAGGACAAAAGTTACTGAATAAGTAATATAATCCCACACACTGTCTACACTTGCATGGTGCTTTATTACATTTCAGTCATTGAAATGTAATAAAGCACCATATAAGTGTAGACAGTGTGTGGGATTATATACGTTTTTCCCTTTACACACCCATGTAAATTAAATGTGAAACCAATAAGTAACCACAACACTGACTGTTCATACAGAATAAAATTATTTTATTTTAGAAAAGGCATAAAAAAGGCACATGTAAAAACATAACACTGCTTATGCAGGACCATAATGGGCTGCTATTATGTTACAAAATCTACATCTGTGAGTGTACACAGGGGAGTGTTCCACTGTAGCATTATTGCAGTGTAGTAAAGTAGTGCAGTATCAATCACCAAAATGATTTATAATTTGATGTTTTTAGTTATCTGTTATGTATTCGTGGAAAACACCCAACTACAACCTGACCTCATGCCAGATAACCAAAACAACAAAAGAAGAGACGAAGTATTCAAATGAAATATATTGACAGTATGTGTACCCTCTTCTCAGTGTCTAGCCTACAGATCCTTTGCCAGCTAGTGCTGGGGCTTTCTAGGTCGCAGGGTCAGAGTAGTGATACCAGTGTGTGGTGCTGTGCATATGCTGTGAGCTCCCTGATGCTGCCAGCTGCGTCGGGTTCAGACTGCCTCTTGATTGAACCGAGACATGTAGCTGCAATGACGTCCTCCTTGGCTGGCCTGTCAGACTGGGCGCACGGGTCTTCTGGGATGGGGATCTTCAAAACCTGGCTCACATAAGGTGCAGGGTCCTAGAACACGTGATCAAAGATGAGGTCCATCAACTCATCGACGTAATCTGTGGAGTAACAGAAACACAGAAGTCATCAGTTGTTCCATTACAAAAGAATATACATTGCATACTAGTGTGGCCTGACACTGGCAAGTAGCAAAATGTGCAATTTTGATTCATAAATTATTTTATACTATAGTTTATACTTTGTTATAACTTTGTTTGTTATAACTATTACTTTGTTTTGTATATTTATTTAATGACTGTCTGAGATGTGCTGGCCTCGTAGCAGGGAATAGCAATGTTTAATGCAACCAATTATCTCAAATATTTTTTAGGATATTGCATCATGAGTAGGCTAATACCTACGCCTTACAATATACTGCAATCCAGTAACATTACCACAAACTACAGCCTCAATAATTACTATGTAGTTGATTCTAAACACAGTCTCAATAAAAATAGGACATTACAACCTCGAGAAAGGTAGCATTTATTGTAGTCTCGTTGTTCAGGTTTTCTAGTTATTTTTTGCCACAACCCCAGCTGATTACAAGACTAGAGTTACCAGACTACATGCAAAGACAGAACGTGAAATATTGCCTCTCATCAGCCAGTAATTCCCTTCCATTTATTTGGCGTTAGAAGTTAAATGTTTGCGGTGACCAGAGTCCCCGATAAACAAAGTACTGTTCGAGTTTTGCCACGTTACAGGTGCTGCTGTCTAGTAAGGAGATGTGTCCGCAAAGTGAGCCAGAGGAGCTGGAGCTGGAGCTGGAGCTAACGCTAACGCTAGATTAGCACACCGCTAACGGCACTAGCCCCTAACCTCGATCATAGTAAGTTTGTCCTTTCGGGACCTGGTTAACTAGACGACTGTTAACCGATTGCAAATTTGCTGTTGGGCCACATCCAGTTGGGATAAATCCATCTTTCAGGAGCAGTTTTGATGTAAATCCTGCTTTGTATTGACACTCGTTTACGAAGCAGTCCGAGGTAAAGCGGTTAGCACAAACATGCAAATTTGGACTAAGTTTACTGTAGTCAGAACGTTATTGTAAAAACAATCTTTTTATCTTCCGATGCTGGGAGGCAATGTAGAGCTTTGTGTGCCAACAACGGAACATTTAGCATGTTTTGCTCTTGCTTTTGATGTCTTCTAAGCTGTAGTAGCGAAGTAAAACAATGGCGGCCGAAAGCGCACAGAGGAGCAGAGGGGAGTGGGAGTGGTTATCCACCTTGGAGGTTGGCGTATGCAAATTGGTCCCCTTGGGACGTCACAAGGGGAGCCAAATCAAAACGGCTTGTAGAAGCACATGTTTTCCCAGGAAGGAGGCTGGGGCAACAATGCAGAGGCATTCACATTCACATTCTGTGGGTTGTTAGGTTGAAGGATGACTAAAGTATATGTGTGGGCAAGGAAAAACGTGTTTTTCATAATATGGGACCTTTAAGATAATGAAAAACATAACACATTCAATCAGTCCTGAGAATGGAATTCTCCTATACAAAGCACCTTCCAGCTGTGCTAGTCAAACATATTACAGAAACGCATCACACCAGGCTTGTACTGCACTACCTTTTTTGAGAGATTTCATGGCCATTTTTTCCCATTTGTAAAGTAATTGGACCATGTTCACTTCTAAGCTGTGGAAAATGCTTTTCAATGGAACTGTAGCCATTGAAACAGTAATACTCCTGAAGGTGAAAGTACTTGTCTACTTTGTGATTTAGGAGAAAATGAGAATGAGATTAATTTTATGTTCTACTGATGTTGCAGATGTTGATCTAAGAAATGTCTTGTATTGTAAACCTGCACATGTGAATTAATTTTTGATAAATGAACTTTCAGTGCATTGAAGGATTTGAATGTACACAAGCAGTCATGGTGCAGGAAAGGAATTGGAACAGTTCTTGTGTAGCTCCCGTGTTATAACCGGTAGTGTTTGAGAAGTTGTGCTCTTTTTTCAGTACTAAAAGTGCAGTACTTACATTTCCACAGCATTATTTCATTATTTTAACCAGAACCTGAGAGACAGATACAGAGAGAGAGAGAGATTGAAATTATCCTACGTTACTGCAAACACGTTAATATTAGACTTAGCTAAAATCATAAATTCGCTTGACAATTGAGTTAAGTTTGCACAACAACATTAATTAAAACTGGCTAATGTCTACACGTGTTAATTACCTAATTTAGTCTTGCAAATGTAGGCTAACGACAGTGTTTTGGCTAGCATAAACATCAGCAATTAAGTTTGTAGCTAGCCATCAAGTCACATTAACGGCAAAACTTTGAAAATACCTCCAATAGATGAATATATGAACTATTGTGGATAAGGTTTAGTAGCTGTCTGACGTAGGTTAACGTTAACTTGATGTATCAACCGAATTGAGGCTGCTGACACCATATACTATTTTACTTACCGATACCAACTGATGAAACAGGTGAAGACGAAGAAGCCGTTTTGGCGGACTGAAGAAAAGACATGTGCTGCCGATAGCCCCAATGCCTGCTTGCTGATAAAAACTGGAAAAGTCAAATTGGCCAAAAAGGAAACGCTCTTGGCAGTAATGGTTTAAGTCAAGTTAAGTCAATTTAAGGCACTGATTAAACAGGTGTATTCACCTCAAAAGTACATATAAATTATTTTAAACAAGTAATTTTAACACATTAGTAAAATTTAAGTAAGGCACACTTGAAAAGCCAATTCAAGTCATTGTTAGGGTTTACAGCAGGCTTATTCAATTGGCGGCCCGCGGGCCACATCCGGCCCAGAAGCAACCTCCGAGTGGCCCAGCGAGCTTGAATTAAATAGGCTATTTTAATAGCAATTTTAATATTTTAATTGTAATATTATTTTATAAAAATTTGGACTCGTTTTCACTCGTCATGAATTTATTTCCTCCGTGCCAGAAAAACACGTTACACAAGCCTTCAGAAACTCCTGCAGGTTAAACTGGACTAACGAAACACTTTTGGGGCTGACTCACTCTAACAGACTCACTATAAAGTATAAAGTATTTGTTCACGGCCTCTCTGTGGCCATCAAGTGGTTGTGTTCACCAATGTACTCATCTTTCTGATGTTTGTATGTTGATTGTCTTAGTCGTAGTGTGTTTGTTGAATTGTTGATTGTTGTTTTGTTTTTGTCTTTCCTATTTAATGTCTTTGATTCATTTCTTGTTTTTCATTTTTGTTTGTATTGTATGTTAGGACCCCCTCAAAAACGAGATGGCTCATCTCAAGGGGTTTATCCTAATAAATAAACTTGTATCATCATCATAAACAGACTTTAAGACACTCGCTAGCCTAGCAACATTAAGGCTACAGACAACCCATAATGCAACACTCCGTGTAGGAGCCGGTTTTACTTTATCCATTCAAAAAGAGTATCTGATGTTGTGAACACGTTTGGACTGTTTCTGCACTTTGTGATGTGCCTGGGTCAGATGTGACCAAAAATATTTTTTTTTAATTTAAAAAGTGAAACAGTAAACATTGTTTTGTGTGTGTGTATGTGTGTGTGAGTGTGTGTGTGTGTGTGTGGGGGGGGGGGGGGGGAGGGGGGGGGGATACTGGTAGAGAGAGATAGAGTGTGTTATTGGTTACTGTTATTGCCACTTGTTATGATTCTGTGCATTGATAGCTCTTTTTTATTCTGTTTCTGCACTTTGTGATGTGCCTGGGTCAGATATGTGACCAAAAATATTTTTTTTATTTCAAAAGTGAAACAATAAACATTGCTATTTTTTACTACATTCATTTGCATTTGTTTAAAATTTGTCATTACCAAAAGCTAAAAAAAAAGGTTTTAAATAGGCTGCTGAAAATGTCTGGTCCATCTACATTTCCTGGTTTTAAAATCTGGCCCAATTGAATTTGTAATTGAATAGCCCTGGTTTACAGTGTATGTTTACAAAATGTTGACAATTAAATGTGTTAGGGGTATAGACCTAAACAAGAGACAGACAACAGAGAGGCCCCAACAAATGTCTGTGTAACATATTTTCTACTTATGCAAGCAGCATATTTCAGTTTATTTTTCTTAAATATTGTATAACTATTGGTAAAACTATTTGTTTTAAGTGCAATATCTAACATAAGGAAATGTTATTGTATAATTATTAATTCAATAATGTGATTCAACAATGTGAGAATTAGTCAAGGGTCTGAACAATTCTACAAGGCACCTTATATCTTGTTGGATTTATCTACAGACATGCGCCCTCCTGTCTCTTCTTGGAAGGATATTTTCAAGGGAGTACTATAATATATTATCAAGAGAAAACATAAGTGAAGGAAATACCTCAGTGGTTATGTCAAGCCATGTAGATGGCACAATGTCAACGGTGTTGTCTTGTAGAAATTTGAGCTCTGGTAGAATAAAACCCTTTGCCCCTCCCTCTAATGTCCATTCTGTTCATAGAATTAACTTGGATTAGAAAACATTGTCCATTACAAAGGAACTGGAAAGACAAAAAAAAAAGTAAACACACAAAAGAATGTAGACATTACATTGTAGATGTTATTGGCTATGCAGTAGTTCAACTGTCCAAAAGGCCCTTGTTCAGAGCCGATATAGCAGATGGTATGAGAGATGCTGTAAGTGATTTCATAAGTCCTTTAAAAAATATTACTGCCAACCAAGACATTTGATTTTGCCAAAGTGGAAAGCAGAAAGCTCCTGTATGGTGCTTCATCAAAACTTCATCAATCCCTGTTTGTGTGAGTGAGTGTGTGCAGTAGCAGTCAGTCTAGTCTAGTCTAAATGTCTCCAAAGTCTCCAAAGAGTGCCAGTTATGTAAAACGAAACACACCAACCATCAATCAACAACTACTTTGGCCAATCACCTGAGAAGTGAAAGTTTGACTGAATTTTCTATCTAACATTAGTTAACGTCACTGCTTGCTAGCTATACTTTTTCCAATACATGACATTATATCATTTAACAGATGCTTTTGTCAAAAGCGACTTACAATAAGTACAATAATCAATTAGGTTTAGGCAATTGGAACAGTGCTGACTGATTTTTGGCACTGATTTTAATTTAAGGTGATACCAAATACAGCAATGACGTCATTGATATTCAAAGCTTTGTTCAAACACCATGATCAAAGCTTTAAAAGGCAAATACCTTTGTTTCTTGACGGTTCAACAGTACTTCAAAGATATAGATAGTTGTCACTCAAAAAGGTCTGCCTACTAAAGTTCAAGTTCAAGTTCGTTTAGTTATAGAGCCCTTTATCACAAACATGTCTCAGAGGACTTTACAGAGAATGTGCCTAACTAGATCTAACTTATCAAAATCAGTGGTGAACAAAACAAGACAGTCTAACTATTCTACATAGCCTAACCTACCCGGCACCACCAGCCTTAGACCCTCACTGCACACAAGGAAAAACTCCCAAGAAAACCTTGGTAGGAAAAATTGGAAGAAACCTTGGGCAAGCTGAGGCAAAGTGGGATTAAAGTTGCGACTTATCTTAAAAGCATTCCAAAAACACAAATTCTATACAGCTAAAGTCATCAGTATTATTTGAAGGGCCTGATCTATGAAAGCCTTTTGCAGGTGCAAATACAAAACATGTAAACAACTATGTACATAATGTAAAATATGTGAACTCCTTAGAATGAATGGAGCACAGTAAGTACAATATGCGTACCATGGTCTGCCTCAATCATGAAGGCCTTTCTTGCTAACTGTCTCTCAGAGAGTGTTTTCATCTGAGTATGAGTACTCTGTAAACCAATCAATCTCGAGTCACAAGGCTGCATGAAGTGTGGCTCAAGCTGACCATAAACACAACAGAGCAACATCCTTTCCCTGTGCTGTGTGTCACCTGAGACTGCAACAACCTCACAGCACTCCAGATCACTGAGGGTGAAAACATTGTTTGGCTTCTGAGTTTGTACAGTTACTTTTGATTTTGTTTTTACCTTTCTTAGTTTGTCTGCTTCCCCAAGTCATCTCACAATCTGTGAAAGAGGGTTCCGCCCAGAGCAAACCAACCTTTTCAGCAGGTGTAAGTAATTCTCAAAGGGGAAAGCACTGCACTCATCAACGCTGCCATACATGTTTGCGTCAGCTGCAATGTGCACCATCGAGTGTACGATGTACACAAGGAACGCATCCCCATACAAATGTTGCCCCTGTGCAACAAAGTAGATCAACAGCTCCTCTGCATAGGAGTTGTACTGTCTGGCAAGCCTTGGACAAACAAGGATGGATAATGCCACACTGAATGCCATCAAGTGCTCATAGAGCTGCTCTGACAGAATGCCCTTGAGCACAATTTTCCCTGTATAAACAGCAAATTGTCTCAGCTCTGTGGCCTTCCACCCGTCAATATCCTCCAAGCCCCTTGGCTTCCTGGCAAACACATTTGGAATGCATGTTCTAAGCTTAAGAAGCGGAGAACTGACTTCCTTAACTTGCCCAGATGACAATCTGATTCCCTTCTGTCCCCGTAGCCACAAAATGATCATTTTGCGCATGACTCCAAGACAGCACTGGTGCATGTAATCTGCAGGGAATTGCACAACCATGTCCATAGAGAGCTGGCAAAATGGTGACACACGTGAAAGCAGGTGGTGCTCCTCCTGCGACTGATCCCGGAATGTCTTGTCTGTTCTTAGAGTTAGGTTGGTACTGTCAGGATAGATCACCTGATGGCCATCCCACAAACCTTTTTGCATACATTTGTCGCAGCTGCTGGGTGCTGGGGTGGTCAGACGCGTGCTGCTTTGCTCCTGCTTTTCTTCGAATTTCTGCTCTATTTCCCCTTTTTTTCCTCACATCGGCTGCTAATTTCTGGCTTAATGACAACTACTGAGATGGATCATCTGACCTACTGACGGCTAAAGTTGCCACAGGTAGTGATCTACTACTTATAAACTTTCTGAGAATACTACAAGCTGAACTACTGGTGTGACCTGCTAGCAGCCTGCTAGCAATACTAACATTATTAGCCTGTTGTGGCCGTGGATTTCTACGATGCCTCACGGGTCCCAGCGTCTCGAATCCATCAAAACCCACGACGGACTCATTATGCCAAAACTGTCGGAAATATCTACAGGAAATCGCCGTGCTCTAGGCGAAGATTTTTACACTGGAAACTGAGAAAGGACTACATGAGACACTCCCCATAGCAACCTGTGGTAAGACAGCTAAGTCTGGGGCTAACCAGAATGCTACCACTAATCAAAGCAGTGCTAACCAGAATGCTACAGCTAATATGCTAAACCTAGATGATACAGTGTCTTTCCTGAAACTTGCTAAAGCGGGACCCAAACAGACTGATTCCACTGCCACCTGGCATACACTTTGTGCTAAGCCAAAACGCAACCACAGAATGAGAAAAATGAATGATAACGTTACAAGGGGAAATACAACATTGCCAGAAATCTGGCTCAAAAATAGATATCAACCACTGTCTGAACTAAGTGAGAACGAGTTGGAAAGCACTTTTATGAATGGGAAACTGGGAAAAAATTATGATTTCGTGGGAAATCATAGGGAAATGTGAAATTAACACCGGCACACAGAAGGAGCACAAGGCCCACGGAGACAAAGAATCTGGGCCTGAGGTGAAGGAGAAAGATATACTCCTTGTGGGAGACGGTGCTATCAGCGCTGTGAACAATGAAAGGATCATCACATGCAGCTATCCAAGTGCCATGGTCAGTGATATAACTGGACTTTTCTCCCAGGTACTGTCTAACCACCCAGGAATCAAACAAGTTATTGTACATGTGGGAGCCGTTGACACCAGCAAAGGGGAATCAGAAGTGCTTTAACAAGATTTCTCTAAACTTTTTAACAGACTTGATGAGCTAGAAATGCAATCATTTATCAGTGGGCCTCTTCCAACTATTGACAGAAAGATAAATAAATTCAGCCGCCTACTTGCACTGAATACGTGGCTCTCTAATGCCTGTGAGTCTCAAGGGATACATTTCATTGATAACTTCAACCTGTTTTGGGAATGTGATGATCTCTTCAAAGGAAAGGGTCCCCACCTAAATGGACGTGGACTTAGACGGCTGACAGACAATTTTCTACACTGCCTGAGGCACCAAACAACTTCCTGCCCTACTCTCCACCAGCGAAAGGCTCCTCTGCAGAAAGAGTGCCAGCTCCAACGTGACAACAGTGACCCTGCTCCACCTGCCCTCCCTGTGGATCCCAGTTCCACACTCCCCCCACCTCTGCCCTGGACTCCCCCACCTCTATCCCTACTCCCCTCTGACTCTCCAGCATCCACTCCCTCTCCTGTCTCTCCTCTTAGGTTCACAAGCCAGATGGAGGACTTGGTGAAGTCTGGGATCAAAATAATCCCACTCACCCCCAGCATGGCCAGGTCACGGGTATTGCCATCACCTCTACTCTGCCCCCCAACGCCCCCCCGGCGCACCTGCCCCCCCCCCCCCCCCCATTTGGAGAGTTCTCATCCTTTGAATATGTGTTGTTTAAAATGGAAATGAAATTGTCTCCATGTATTCTATATATAGTTATATACAGGCCACCAAAATACTCTCCACAATTCCTTTATGATTTTACTGAGATGCTTTCAATTATCTGCACTGAATGTGACTGTGTAGTCATTATGGGTGATTTTAATGTACACATAATGTCAGTGACAAAAATGCCAAAGAACTTTCTGCCATACTGCCGACACGTTTGATCTGTCTCAACATGTGAAAGGGCCGACCCATACTAGAAGACACACTCTAGATCTGGTTATTACTAAGGGTGTTAACATTTCAAATGTCACTGTGCTTGATGTTGCTCTATCAGATCATTTCTGTGTATGCTTTGATCTGTCTATAACACCAAAATTCAACATTAGATCTGAAACTGTTAAAAAAAGGTACATTAATGAGAATACCAGAACACTTTTTATGGAAGCCATCAAATTTGAAACAGCCCCAGCTTCAAATCATGTTGATGATCTACTGAATACCTTCAATTCTAAGATTTCGAATGTAATTGATGCCATTGCTCCTGCTAAGGTTAAATTGATCGCTAGTAAGCAAAAGGCACCATGGAGAAACACTCATTCTGTAAGGGCCCAGAAAAGGGAGTGCCGGAAAGCAGAGCGAAAATGGCGTAAATCAAACCTCCAGATTCACTTTGAAATCTATAAAGAAAAATTACATATTTACAGTCTGAATTTGAAAAGTGCTAGGCAATCATTTTTCTCTGAGATCATCAACAAGAACAGTAACAATTCACGCATCTTATTTGCTACCGTTGACAGGTTAACTAACCCTCCAGTTCCAATATCCCCGGAACTAGTTTCTACTAGTTTGCATCCTTTTTTAATGACAAGATTCAAGGCATCAGACATGCTATTAACTCCTCAATGCCAAACAAAAAAGCATCATCACTGCAGTCTTCCAGAAGTAACTTGGTAAGTATGACACAATTTAATCCCATTGACGACAAAACACTCGAAGAAACCGTCTCCAATCTCAAATCATCCACCTGTTGCCTTGATGTTTTACCCACTAGCTTCCTTAAAACAGTTTTGAGCAGCCTGGTAAAAGAACTAATACTTGTAGTCAACAGTTCTCTCCAATCTGGCATTTTTCCAAAGGCTTGGAAAACTGCAGTCATTAAGCCTCTCCTAAAGAAGAGCAGTCTTGATGGTACTGTACTGGATAACTATCGACCTATATCAAACTTACCGTTTTTAGGTAAAGTTATTGAAAAAGTTGTTCACCAACAACTTAGTAACTTTTAACGCTGAACAATTGCTTCGATAACTTTCAATCAGGATTTCAGCCCCATCACAGCACTGAGACTGCACTCATAAAGGTACTAAATGACATTCGCCTGAACAATGACTCAGGCAAAGTCTCTGTTCTAGTACTGTTGGATCTTAGTGCTGCCTTTGACACTGTGGACCACACAATTCTATTACAAAGATTAGAAAACTGGGTGGGACTCTCTGGAACTGTCCTTAAGTGGTTCAAGTCATATCTTCATGACAGAAAGTACTTTGTCTCCATTGGAAACTGTGTGTCTGAGCAGATGGCCATGACCTGCGAGGTTCCACAGGGGTCCATTTTGGGACCTCTCTTGTTCAATCTCTATATGCTCCCTTTAGGCCAAATCCTACAAAATAATAAAGTAGTATACCATAATTATGCAGATGACACGCAAATCTACATATCACTTACACCAGGTGACTATGGACCTGTTGAATCTCTGTGTCACTGCATCGAACAAATCAATGACTGGATGCGGCAAAATGTTCTCCAACTAAACAGAGATAAGACCGAGATAATTGTCTTTGGAGCACAGAAAGAAAGACAATGTCTGCTCTCACCTTGACTCCCTGTCTCTCATAACTAAAAGTCAAGCCAGAAATCTTGGCATTATCCTGGACTCAGATTTAAATTTCAATAGCCACATCAAATCGGTAACTTCGACAGCTTACTACCATTTAAAAAATATTGCAAGAGTCAGAGGAATAATGTCCAAACAAGACCTAGTAAGGCTTACCCACGCCTTTATTTCCAGTAGATTGGATTACTGCAATGGTCTGTTCACAGGGCTTTCAAAAAAAGCTCTTCGGCAACTCCAACTTATTCAGAACGCCACTGCCAGGGTCCTGACGAAAACTAGGAAATACAACCACATTACACCAGTTCTAAAATCCTTACACTGGCTACCAGTCACTCATAGCACTTTTCCACCAAATTAGCTCTGGTTCTTGAACCGGTTCCGTTCAGGATTCTTGGAACCTTGGTGCTATCTAGCGAACCAGCCCGCGTTTCCACCAGTTTTGAGCGGAATCATTGTAATCAAGGATGCGTCATCGACGGAGGGCTTTGCACAATGCACACCGGAACTAAACAGTAGTAGCAAGATGGCGGATCGCATTGATTACCTGCAAGCTTTTGTTCTGTTATTACAGATTTTTGTTTTTATCCAAAAAACAAGCATGGACCAACTATTAATGATAAGAAGACGTAGACGACTATTACGTGCAAGACGAATGGTATGTAAAATGTTTTTATTTGCAGACGTATAACGTTAGCCTACATGAGTGTAAAGGAAACTCTATGTAGAGTCAGCAAATAAGTGTTTAATTTGTCATATATATGAATATAACAAAGCATGGTAAGAAAACGGAAATGTAACGTAAATTTAAACTTTACAGGCATTGGTATACACCTTGAGAAGATGGAGGGCTGTTGTGTGGACACATTCACGGGCGCAGCTATGGTGGGATGCTATTGTACCTGGCTTCAACAACGAGCAGTTCATGCGCAACTTTCGGGTGTCGCGGGAGTCCTTTAATTACATCTGTCGTCGTCTTGGCCCCATTCAGCAAAGGAAAAACACCAACTACCGTTTGTGTATACCAGTAAATAAACGGGTTGCCATGGCCCTATGGAGACTGGCCACCAACAGTGAATACCGGAGCATGAGTCACCTTTTTGGCGTTGGTACTGTTTGCCATTGTGTGCAGGACTTTTGCAATGCTGTTATAAAAGTGCTGCTTCCTGAACACATCAAGACCCCTGATGCGAGGAAGTTTATGGAGATGGCAACTTTTTTTAACAACAGATGGAGAGCACCTCAATGTGTTGGAGCAATAGACAGCAGCCACATTCCCATAATAGCACCAGAACTGTACCCACGTGACTATCACAATAGAAAAGGATGGCATTCCATCATACTACAGGCTGTTGTTGATGGAAAGGGTCTGTTCTGGGATGTGTGTGTCGGCTATCCCGGGAGTGTGCATGATGCACGAGTGCAGAAACAGTCACATTTGTGGGAAGTGGTGAGCAATGGACAGTTTTTTAGCCAACACACTGTCAATATCTCTGGCCATGACGTAGGACACTACTTAATTGGAGACCCTGCGTACCCATTGCAAACTTGGCTGATGAAGCCTTTTTCTGATACAGGCAGACTGACCCCGCAGCAACAGAGGTACAATGCCAGATTAAGTAGTGCGAGGGCAATTGTGGAGACAACCTTCGGGAGACTAAAAGGTAGATGGAGGTGTCTCCTAAAGAGAAATGACTGCCAATTGGACCTTACAAAGAAGATGGTTCTGGCCTGTTGTGTGTTGCACAATATTTGTGAAGAGCATGGGGATCAGTACTTTGAAGATGTTCCAGTGATGCATGTGAACATGGAGCCTCCTGTTCGCGTGTTACAAGAACATCAACAGCAGGAAGGAGCTGATGTGCGAGCTGCATTGGTAGAGTATTTCAACTCTGACTGATGGACTGAGCAGAATTGCACTGAACATAATGTATTTTTTTTTTTATAATTTCTGTTTGTATTGTACTGTACTTTCTCTGCTTTGCATATCTTTTTTTTTTTTACTGCATATGCATCCACTGCATTCTGTATATATTTAGTTATTGTGCACTGTTTTTTATGTAGCACAGTTGAGAGAGCAGTGGCATTTTTGGCATTTCACTGTACACAATGTTGTAGCCAGTGGTGGGTAGAGTACTAAAAATCAATCAAAGTACAATTACTCCCATAAAAAATGACTCAAGTAAAAGTGAAAATTACCATTTGAGAAACCTACTCAAGTAAAAGTAAAAAAGTACCTGGTTAATAAATTTCTCAAAGTACAAGTTACTTTCCATTTTAATATTTTTTAGGATGTGCGGGCCAGTGCAAAATAATGAAAAAACAGCACTTATTGATAAAACTTTCTTAGCCCTTTATAAAACAGAATATAAGTCTGTTTAACTCTAGTATTTACAGACATTATCAAAGTAACCAAAACTATCTAAATTTCGGTAGGCGATATACATGTCTGCAAGGCCGTGTTTACATCTTAAATATCTTACAATATTTGTTCTGTCTTTTAAATACGCGTGCAAAGTTTATTTTGGGAAACTAGGCTATAATCGTGCCTGGCGACTTTACCATCAACTTTAAGCATGCCCAAATTTCCAAGCTGTTTACATACTGTACATTCGCCTCATGTGTGACGTGTAAGTAGCCTTAATATTTTTGTGATTTAATATTGCCTTTAGAATTGTCCAACATTAGTGAAGACACCTCCACCAGTAGACCTGGTACCAGTGTTGCTTCTGAGGAGGGAGAAATCCCTGAAGAACAGGAGCAACCAAGGACAAGAGGGAGTAGGTATGTTGGGCAGGGCCTTTTTTTCCAGGGTCAGTTTATAACCATTAGATATACCTGACCTGCTATTGAATATTCAGAAAGTATATTGTTCCCATACGTAGTCATTAACACAAAATTATTTCTGTATTGATTAATAAAAGTTTTCTTTTAAACCAATGCTGTTATTTTACTCAGGAAAAAGGAAGAGACAAGACGTCCAGGATGTCCTTGGGTACATGGAGAGAGCGGATTACAGGGCTGAGGAGAGGATGCTGCAACACATGCAGCAGTCCACCACTTCTCTGCTGGGGCTGGTTGAGAGGATGGTCACTGCCATAGAGGGAGCCGAATCCGAATCAGGAACAGAATCAGAATCAGTAATTACTTTTATTTGCACTGTTACTTTTGTTTAAAAAAGTTGTCTGACATTTGGAGGCAGTTTGTTTCTTTTTAGTCAAGTTTGTTATCTTGACGTTTCTTTGTTTACATTTTTATACTTGTATATACTTGCTTTTAAATGACTTATGTTAAGATACAGTGTTAAAGAATATTTTTTTACCACAGACATTTGCACAGTCTGTTTTTATTGTCATTTGTTACATGTAAAAAAGACATTGCAAAAAGTTCTATTTTCTTTTAATAAAGAACTTTGCTACAACCAGGGGTGGGTAGTACCGCATTACAAGTAACGCACATGAGTAAAAAAGTAGTTTCTTTTAAGGAACGAGTACTTTTAGTTCTTTTTTTAACTGTACTTCTACTCTTTACTCGGATATTTTTGAGCCAGTAATCTACTTTTTACTTCACTACATTTGCCATTTATACCTTTGTTACAACTAGTCTGCTCTAAATGCGGGGATTGAGTGTAGGGGGGGAGAGCGTGCGAGGAGCACCTCTACTGCAGATGCCAAGTTGCCAGCTGCCTGGAAGAAAAATAAGCACCACCTGTCTTTTGACCACGATGCGATGATGACGGAGCAAAACCCAGAACAAGAGGCAGCTTCCAACAAATGGGTATCCCCAAATGAAAAATGTGAATGGAAAGAAGTTTTCATTCTCTAGTTGATTGACTAAGGTCTTGGTACAGGGAGTAATACTACAGAACAGAAAATCTGAGTTTTAATTAATTGTATTGTATTCGGTATCTACTGCATTTTGGCAGGCAGCTGGCAACTTGGCATCTGCAGTAGAGGTGCTCCTCGCACGCTCTCCCCCCCTACACTCAATCCCCGCATTTAGAGCAGACTAGTTGTAACAAAGGTATAAATGGCAAATGTAGTGAAGTAAAAAGTAGATTACTGGCTCAAAAATATCCGAGTAAAGAGTAGAAGTACAGTTAAAAAAAGAACTAAAAGTACTCGTTCCTTAAAAGAAACTACTTTTTTACTCATGTGCGTTACTTGTAATGCGGTACTACCCACCCCTGGTTGTAGCAAAGTTCTTTATTAAAAGAAAATAGAACTTTTTGCAATGTCTTTTTTACATGTAACAAATGACAATAAAAACAGACTGTGCAAATGTCTGTGGTAAAAAAATATTCTTTAACACTGTATCTTAACATAAGTCATTTAAAAGCAAGTATATACAAGTATAAAAATGTAAACAAAGAAACGTCAAGATAACAAACTTGACTAAAAAGAAACAAACTGCCTCCAAATGTCAGACAACTTTTTTAAACAAAAGTAACAGTGCAAATAAAAGTAATTACTGATTCTGATTCTGTTCCTGATTCGGATTCGGCTCCCTCTATGGCAGTGACCATCCTCTCAACCAGCCCCAGCAGAGAAGTGGTGGACTGCTGCATGTGTTGCAGCATCCTCTCCTCAGCCCTGTAATCCGCTCTCTCCATGTACCCAAGGACATCCTGGACGTCTTGTCTCTTCCTTTTTCCTGAGTAAAATAACAGCATTGGTTTAAAAGAAAACTTTTATTAATCAATACAGAAATAATTTTGTGTTAATGACTACGTATGGGAACAATATACTTTCTGAATATTCAATAGCAGGTCAGGTATATCTAATGGTTATAAACTGACCCTGGAAAAAAAGGCCCTGCCCAACATACCTACTCCCTCTTGTCCTTGGTTGCTCCTGTTCTTCAGGGATTTCTCCCTCCTCAGAAGCAACACTGGTACCAGGTCTACTGGTGGAGGTGTCTTCACTAATGTTGGACAATTCTAAAGGCAATATTAAATCACAAAAATATTAAGGCTACTTACACGTCACACATGAGGCGAATGTACAGTATGTAAACAGCTTGGAAATTTGGGCATGCTTAAAGTTGATGGTAAAGTCGCCAGGCACGATTATAGCCTAGTTTCCCAAAATAAACTTTGCACGCGTATTTAAAAGACAGAACAAATATTGTAAGATATTTAAGATGTAAACACGGCCTTGCAGACATGTATATCGCCTACCGAAATTTAGATAGTCATGGAAACGTAATAACGCAACGACATGTAGGCTAATGGAATTATTCCAAGTTACGTATTTGATCAACATACACTACAATTATCTATACACAATCTACGAGTGGTATAAAAAGACAACATAATGCAGTCAACCTACCGTCATCAAATTCCAATGTGGACGGAGATGCAGGGTTGCTGGACTCCAGCATTGCTGTGGCTGAATTCAGCGCCCCAGTCATCTGGTTTGCTGGTCTCTGACCCATCACGCCGTCGAGGAGATCATAATATGGTAACATATTACCCTGTTCAGCTCCACTTTTTGACAACTCTTTTTTGGAGTCTCGGTAATCCTTCTTCAGTTTTTTTAGTTTGTTTATTATTCGTTCTTGCATTCGATAGAACCCAGCCTTGGCCAACTCTTCGACTAGTTCGGCATACAGCTTACTCTTTCTCGTGCTACTTTCTAGCCCTTTCCTGAAACTCCGGAGATGACCAAATCGTCACCAAGCATTGGGTTTCGTCAGCAGACCACTGCACGCTCTTTTTCTCCAACGATTTCTCACTTGACTTCTCCATTGTTGCCTTCTCCATCCTCTCTTTCCAACCTGTAGAATATGACACGCCCACTGATGTCGTCACGGTTCGCACTTGAAAACCTGCTATTTTTTGGTTCCAGCTGGGAACCAACTTTTCGGGTTCCGAACCAATTCTTTTTTGGTCGAAATGCTCAGAACGGTTCAAAATTAGGTGCGCGAACCGGAACGGAACCCGTTCCATGTTGGTGGAAAAGAGGTATCAGAGAATTGATTTCAAAATCTTGCTGCTTGTCCACAAATCACTCTGTGGCTCTGGGCCCAAATACATCTCTGATATGCTTGTGCTATATGAACCTTCTAGGACCCTTAGGACATCTGGGGCTGGCCTACTGGCTGTCCCAAGAGTTAGAACAAAACACGGTGAAGCAGCGTTTTGTTATCATGCAACACAGACCTGGAATAACCTCCCAGATTATATTAGACAAGCCCCGATTCTGACCACTTTTAAGTCAAAGCTTAAAACTTTCCTATTTTACACTGCCTACTCTACCCTGTAATGGCTAAAAACTTATCTGTTTCTGTTCAGGATCCCAACAGAGCTGACAGGCAAGTACGAATTTTCATTCGTCTTGTCCGGGTAATGCTTACTTGCGCATGAGTGAACACTATATGTGGGGGGGACAGAGTATCTAGGAACTCAAAAGAGCTAGATGACAGAGCTTATCTAGGAACTCAAGAGCTAGATGGCAGAGCTTTATCTAGGAACTCAAGAGCTACATGACAGAGCTATATCTAGGAACTCAAAGAGCTAGATGACAGAGCTTATCTAGGAACTCAAGAGCTAGATGACAGAGTTTTATCTAGGAACTCAAAAGAGCTAGATGACAGAGCTTTATCTAGGAACTCAAGAGCTAGATGACAGAGCTTTATCTAGGAACTCAAAAGAGCTAGATGGCAGAGCTTTATCTAGGAACTCAAGAGCTAGATGACAGAGCTTTATCTAGGAACTCAAAAGAGCTAGATGACAGAGCTTTATCTTTACCCTGTATGATTCTCATCCGTCTGTGGACCAAGAGGAGAATCTATGATTCTCGTCTGCCTTGGGCAGTGAGATCTGATGTAAATATCAGATCAAGAGTAGAATCAGGAAGGACAGGGGATAAGAAAATTAAAGAAAAACATGTGGGTTCACTCACAATGTGCATCTAAAAGTGGGAATATATGTTGTGTTCTTTTATCTTTCTATTTCACTTGATTTGAACTGCACTAGTTTACTTTTTAAGTCTTTTATCTTTTGTATCTCGTCTGTACTTTTGCACTTTTTAATTGTAAATCTTTTACTGTATTTTTTATTACTCTGTAAAGCACTTTGAATTGCCTCAGTGTATGAAATGTGCTATACAAATAAAGCAGCCTTGCCTTGCCTTGCAGCCATAATAGCCTGAATACTGCTTCATGGACTTCACAAGCGCTTTGGCTGGGGCATCACAGGTCACACAACGCAGATTCACCTTAATTAAACCATTGTCTGTCTCTAGTCCGTTTTCCATAAGGTTGTGAAGGTCACCAACAACATCATCAACAAAGTCAAGACTGGTTGACTTTGATACACCAAAACACAAAGCAAGATGAAAAACTGAGGAAGGAGACAAATTAATTTTGCACAAAATCGGCCACAGTGACTGACTGCTGCTTTTGAACAGTGGCAAACCATCGATGTTGAGTGAAATGTCAATTCAACTGGTTTATGGATGCAGGTGGGTACATTTTCAGGTGTTTCAAAAGCTGGTCTTTGCAGCCAAGGTAAATGTACTCCATTCCTGATTTCACCTCAAAGTCAACACTTTTGGGAGTCTCAAGCAAGGTTTTCCCTGTCCTAGGTAGCTCTGGATGGCCATGTTCCCTCAAACTTTTTAAGACAGAATCAACTGCATTGTGTTTGACATGAAATTAAATTGCCCACTGTGCAAGACTGTGTCTGAGGGAGGGACTAGTTTCCACATCACTGCTCTGGGACATGAAATCATCAAAATGATCATCATCTGCATACTCATCACAGTATGCAGTATGCACAGGATCTCCATCTACTACAGGTGTATGCTTTTGCTGAGAGGACAGCAGTTCATGACATTGATAATCATCACTGCTTGGTTGCAAAGACTCGGATGAAAGTGTTTCAGGACCTGCACTTTCTTCTTGCAGCCTTTTTGCCCTTTTACAAAGGGACTGCCCTTTGTAAAAGAGCAAAAAGGCTTAGACTAACCCAACATCTACAAGTCTACAATATCACACACACCATTAATCAAACACGTCAATACCAAGTTAGAATGCCAACCTAATTGGAAACCAATTATTGGAATCTAATGACACTGAAGCTGACTACACAGAGGTACACAATCAAAACTAGCCCAATTCAATGAAAAAGTGTTAAGTTTGCAAAAAGCCCACCCCCTCCAAAAAATGGCTAGCAAAAAAGTCACACCATGTCTGAGTCCATGACCGTCTTTGTCTTTGCAATGCAAAAAGATATAAGAGAAGATGGAAAAAAAGACCACATGAGAAGGTGATGGTAAATTAATTATCATTTTATCATAACTGACTGTACACTGCTGAGCAATAACTGTGCTAAGTATCATTTATGGAACAACTCAGAAATGTAGATAAAATGTAGATTTATCATGTAATGAGAATATACAGAATAAGCAACCATATGTGACACAAAATGCCCCCCCCCCAAAAAAAAAACTAGCAGTAAATTATTACAGAAAATGCACTTTTTGTAGAATTTTGATAAAGAAAAGAAGACATAGCCTACTGTCCTTTATTCTGCATTTGTATAACCACTGATCTATGTAACACTAGTAAGTCAATATTTATTTGTATAGCACCTTTCAAAACCATAGTTACAAAGTGCTTTACAAGAGAGAAAAATAGGTAACTAAATAAAAAGTAAAATATACATATCTATTTGCATACATGCACACATACAAAAATACATAGCCTACATATACATACACATACATACATACATACATACACACATATATATATATATATATACACACACATATACATGCACTAAAGAGTGGTTAGTCACAAAGAACTCTGTTGCACAGCAACAAAGCTCAATAATGATTACAAACTTTCTTTGAGGGTTATCTACACACTATGAAGGTAAACGTTTCATTTACAATGTTAATAAGAATGCCTAGCCTACTTAGATTTCTGTCATACAGTTCTTCATTGAGTAACATCCATCCAAGACCCAAAACTAAAACTCTAACCAAGGCAAGGGGCCACTGACCCCAGAATCAAAAGCATCTGGGCCCACTCAAAAACGTAGGCTACCCTTCCTTTTACTGTTTAAAGAGACAAAACAGCTGCATGTACACTACAAATGATGTGCAAGCTGTTTTATCAGCAATTACACTTTCTAAGATGAGTCACACTGTGATAAGTCGGATAAAACAGGAGGTAGTAGTAGGTCTGTTGGGCAGCATAACCTGAGAAACCTTGCTCTTGCAAAAAAGGGGACTGAGTTTGGGAGCTGGGAGTACTTGACTGCAACTTAACTTTGAGCATAATGAAAGGCAATAACAAGTCTAAAATTGGTTGATACCAAGACAACAACAGCAAAAGAAGAGGAAACTAGTGGTAGGAGAGTCAGCATCAAGTGAAAAAGTTAGAGAGTGTACCTGCTGCTGAGCGCTGCTGGATTTGGGTGGTGCGTCTTAACCAATCACAGAGTACAGTCCCAACAGGGCTAAAAGGAATAGCGAACTTGGTTAGAGGGGGGCAATCAGAGGCCGCTAAATCAAGCAATGTGATTGCCACTTCGGCTCAATTGCCTCCCAACACGACACCCTCCTCAAAAAAAAACAAAACCAAACAACAATAAAACAAGGATGAACAATTTCAATTTCATAATGTCGAATTTCGTCGAAAGGCGATGAGTTTGCAGCCATGACTCTATCGTTAGCTTGCCAACTAGCATGACACTATTCTAATTAAAACAGTTTACTTTACCTTCAGAATCATGCAGTTAACCCTCGAAAAGTAACTATCCAGCTTTGGTGACTGGGCAACAGAGTTTGTGGAACTGGGCAAATACATTAGCAAGCAGAGCGACAGGGAGAGATGAACTGTGCAGCCATTGATGTTTGCCTATCCGACCTCCGTTTTGTAGAAGGCGGTAGTGTGAAACGTTAAAGCATGCACAGTGGGTTTAGAGCGGGAAATTTTAAAATTCAAATAAACGTTAGCGTTAGCTATATACGTTAATATAACTTTAGCTACATATATTACACAGCCTTGTACTTGTGTCACCATAAATTAGCTACCACTGATGGTCAAAATAATTGCATAGGCCTATAACTAATCCTTAGCTTTACTATTGCTACTACTTAGCTAACAAGCTAACGTTACCTCTAGCTAGCAGCTAGCAGTTTTACATTTATTCATTGCCATAAAACAATAGCAGTTGTATAATGTCACTGTAGCTTGGTGACCAGTCTATCCAAATTTCATCTGCACTGACTACCTTGTGTTAACTAACCAGCTAGATAGCTTGCTAAAATCAAACTTAAATATGGTTAGCTAATGTTATCTACAGTGGGCTAATTTAATACCATTCACTGATGCAGAAGACATGGTGGCTAATAAGATTGTGTTAGGTGATAATCATGTATTTTTTTCTAAAAGCATATCTAACTGTAATTTCTCACACAGATGACATTTATATTAAATATACAATGCATGATATTACCCTTACCGTATTCTAGAAGGGACTTGACTGACGTGTCCTTCCAATGATGAAAGGTTAAGCTGTCCTTTTTGATTGACATATCAGGAGCCAATGAAGTTGACACTGTTTTCTTTGTCTGTCTTATCACTCATGTTATTTATTTTTATTATGGTCATTTACTTATTATCATCACTTTTGTACCATTTGTTTCATATTTTTAATATTTTATTCTCTTTATCCCTTCGCTGTAAAGTGTCTTTGAGTACCATGTAAAGCGCTCTAGAAATAAAATGTATTATTATTATTATTATATCAGGAGCCAATGAAAGCTCAGTTTCAACAGTCAAAATTACAAGGATGAAACACAACACAAGACTTTACTCTTTGATCCACAGTAGACGTGGTGTGCAGAGTCACCTACTGGTAAAGAAATGAATAGCTTCACTTGGTGGCCATTAGTACCATTAGCTATCATATAAACAAAGCACAATAATGTTATGAAAGTGCCATAAAAGAGCATTATTATCTGCCATCTCCTCTCTCTTTTGCAGCAATGCATGAACCCAAATCCTTCGGCTCTGTCGTTATTTACTTTAGCGAGCGAGTAAAATAAAAGCACGTCGGTAAAGTAATCATGCTCCATTTTTTCTCTGAATATTCGGCGGCGATATCGTTGTAGTGTGAACGCTTGAGCAACAGCATATCGTTATAGTTTATATTTATCTTTATAGTTGTCGCTTTAAGTGTGAATGGACCTTAACTCAGCTACCTGGCATCCAGGCATCAATGACTAGTTAGCGGCGTGCTCGTGTGTATGTGTGTGCATGCTATGTGAGAATCTGCCTGGGTGCAAGGCAGCAGTGAAAACGTGGTATGGAATTTCATTGATTTGGGCATTCTCTCAATAAGCAAGCGGAATGGATTTGATAATGAAGCACTGACACAGCGCCGAGTGGATAGACCGATGCACTGATTTTCGACATGGTAAAAACATGGTAAAAGTGGGGGGGTCTAAACTAATAATTTAAAAAAGTGGGTGGGACTTCTCCCACCCTCATATAATAGCTGCGACGCCCATGCATATCGTGGAAAACAGGATTTCCCTTGCCTCTTTGATTATAAAGGAGTCGGATGTTATCTAAACATCGTTAAAGTATCAAAATGCATGGTAACCAACTAAATCCACACAATCCATATTAGGAAATCGAGCCTCTAAATGAGCCGTTTGGACTTCCGTAACTTTGTGGTGTCACAAAGTTTCGCTCATTATCATTTTTGAAAGAAATAATAGGCTAACAAAGTGTTTTTTTCAAAGCGGTTGAACAGTTGTCATTAGTTACCGGAGAGTTTTCCCTACCTGTAGCTGCAGGGGCTGCGTTGTCTCACGTTTCACTCTTGAAACGGTTAGCCAATCAGAACAGAGGGGTTGTTAATATTAATGAGCCTTAACGACACAGCAACAGAAACAGCCTGTTCTTGGTAAGGCTCAGAGAGATGCAGGAAAATGAACGTGTAAAAATGGATTGAGAGTGTTTTTGGTACATGACACCACACAAACCGTTTTAATGGACCTCAAGACATAAAATAAAACACTGGAAAGTGGAGAATATGGGATGTTTAATCAGTATACAGTGTGTTTTATTCTGGTCACCGTTTACAATGTTCATTGTGTGCGTTTTCATGCATATTCAATTTTTTATTTTTGCCTTTTTCTCTCACCGGCTTTCTCCGACAGAAAGGAACTATGACGTGGGAAACTGCTAGCAGTTAAGTTGGCTTTGGAGGAATGGAGGCGCTGGCTGGATGGCGCAGAGCACCCGTTCGTGGTTTGGACTGACCATAACGCCTGGATTCCACCGGGCGCGGATCTATGACGTCGCGTCTGCGACGCGGTATTGTTCCGTCCTCCACACGGCTTCATACCACACCGGGAGCGTTTTGTCTGGCAGATTTGTTTGACTTGCTGATTTGGTCATTTTTCCTTGATTTTTGTGCTTCTACCATGGGTAAGTAGGCTACGTAGTTAGATGGTTTCTTTATTTGTCTGTTTTAATTGTGTTTATTGTTGTTATTTCCTACTTTGTTGTGCTGTAGCCTACAGACAAAGTTAATACAGTTAAGTCCAGTTATGAATGACATGGATCGGTTATGACGGTTATGACGTTGATGTAGTGATGTGATATACGATCGGGAGTCTGCACAGGGTGTTTTATTTTGAAAATTGACCGGATGCTCTACCGTTCCTGTGTCTGACTTCCTGCCCAGCTCGATCTGCTCTGTGCAGCTTGACGTGGCTCGACGCGGCTTCCGTCAAAAATAGACTAGGCGCGTATTTTTAGCGGAGCAGAGCGGACAGCCGCTTCTGGGACGCTTCTGGGACGCTTCTGGGATGCTTCTGAAACACGCTGCGGCACATCTGGTGGTATCACAAGCATTGTCTAGAGCCACGATCAGCTTTTACGCCCAGTGGAATCCGGGCGTAAGAACCTGTCCTACATCCAAACTGCTAAGCGTCTAAACTCTCGTCAGGCCAGATGGGCGCTGTTTTTTGGATGCTTCCTCTTCACCTTAACCTACCGTCCTGGGTCCAAGAACATCAAACCCGATGCACTGTCTCGCCAGTATGCGGCTGATGAATGTAAGGCGCCTATTGAAACCATTCTGCCCACCTTCTGTGTTGTCGCCTCTGCAACCTGGGAGATTGAGTCAGCCATCCGGGAGGGCCAGCGCACTCAGCCTGATCCTGGAACCGGTCCTCCTGGGCGTTTGTTTGTTCCGGATACTGTGCGGTCCCTAGTGCTCCAATGGTCTCATGCCTCTCATCTCACCTGTCATCCCGGTGTGAGTCGCACTCTGGAGGTCCTCCTTTCTGGTGGCCTTCCTTGGAAGAGGACACTCATGGCTTCGTTGCTGCCTGTTCTGTATGTGCCCAGAATAAGACTTCCACTCAGCCCAGCTCCGGTCTCCTTCGTCCCCTGCCAGTTCCTCGATGCCCATGGTCACACATTGCTTTTTTTTTGTTAACAACTTTTTCATTGTTTGATATGGGTAACAACAACATACACAACACAATAATCAATGATAACAATAATCGTATAGGGTCTATGACCTAGTGTGTGTGCACAGAAGATCTTTCACTTTGTCAGTAAAGGAAGCCCAGGTACTGATGGTTGATTGTTTGGCATTATGCATTCTTGCTACTGACATCTCCATATATGCTATATCCAATAAAGATTATAGCCAATGATTCCGAGAGAGAGAATGAGGAGGCTGCCAGCGAAGGGCTAACATTTTTTTTGCCGCTGTCAAACCAACAAAAAGTGCAAGCGTCTGATGAAATGAGAGATCTAAAGAGGAGGTATCATTCAATAGGAGCAGCTTTGGACAATATGGCACTTCAATATCAAGTAGGTCAGATAAGGTTGTAGATACCATTTTCCAGAAATACACTACCCCTGGACAATTCCAATACATGTGCAGAAAAGTCCCTGTGTCCCCATTAGGGCAGAGCTCGCAGTCAGGAGAGGATATCAGCTTCATCAGATGGAGCTTCCTGGGACTGAGATACATCCTATGCAAAAATTTAAAGTGTATCAGTTTGTGGTTGGGATTTTTGGAAGTACCATCTAAATTGTCCCAGACTGTTAACCAGCAAATGTCATCCACAGAACAGCCAAGATCCCCACTCCAGACTTGATGGACTGCCAGAGGTTTGTAGACAGAATTTAAGAGTAAATATATCCTAGATACTAAGCCTCTAGTTCGACCTCCCATGTCTAGCAGAGAATGGAGTGAATGAGTTGTTAAAGCTACACCCCACGGGACCCCATAAGTTTGCATTGCTAACCTGAGCCGAAGGTAAAAGAAAAATGAGCTTCTAGGGACATTATACACAGAACACAAGTCATTAAATGATCTCATTCCTTTATCATCCCATACATCTGACAAAGTATCAACACCTTTTGCAGACCATTGTGAAAACTGAAAGGGGGCTCCTCCTGTAATAAGATTGAAGTTATTAAATATGGGGCTATGAGTGTGCCATTTTAAGGAGGTCTGAGTATGATTTTCTACTAACCGCCATGTTAAAAAGGACATAATTGGACCAAGCTGACGTTTAGCAAGTTTAGGAGGCAAAGCTGAATAAACAAGGTCCTGTAACCGATGAGGGTGGGCAAGGTTCTCTTCTATTGGTCTCCATGAGACCTGAGCATTGGGGTCAAGCCATGTTGACACAGGACGCCACACATATGACCAAAAATACTATTTAAAATTCGGGACAGCTAAGCCACCATCGCTTTTACTTCTTAGCAATGTGGACAACTTAATACGTGGCCGTTTACCACCCCACACAAACTTAGAAATTACTTTGTTTAATTTGTCCCAATAGCCAATTGGGGGAGGGAGAGGTATCATATTGGAAAAGAAGTTTACTCTGGGGAGAATATTCATTTTGATTAGGGAGACTCGAGCTGACAAAGAGTTAGGTAATTTTGTCCATCTATCCAAGTCTTCCTCTACTCGTCTGAGGATGTTTTGGAAGTTCTTCATGGAAATAGATTGTAAAGAGGGATGGATATCAATGCCTAGATACTTGAAAGATTGAACCACTGGAATATGAGGTGGAAGTGTAGATGGGTTTAAGGACGGATTAAGAGGCATTAGTTGGGACTTGGACCAATTGATCTTATAACCAGAGAGAGCTAAATTGGGCAAAGACATCCAAAATGTGAGGAATTGAGGAGGGGGCACATATCATCTGCAAATAAGGACAGAGAATGGTGTGTATTGCAAAAAGTGATGGGTTCAATAAGGGGATGTTGTCTTATACTTTGGGCTAGAGGTTCTAGAGAAAGAGAATATAGAAGAGGAGAGAGCGGACAGCCCTGGTGGGACCCTCTAGAGATGGAGACTGATAAGATGTTGTTTGCTGTCACCATGGCTGAAGGATTTGTATAAAGTACCTTAACCAGCTTAATGAAGCCCTGACCAAAGCCAAACTTCTCAAGCACCTCCCATAGGTATTGCCACTCAAGCCGATCGAAGGCTTTTTCTGCATCGAGCGACAATACAGCACAGGGTGTTTTAATATCTTTTGAAAAGTGTAACGCATGAAGTAGTCTGCGAATGTTGTCTCCCGCCAGATGGGACTTTATAAAACCGGTTTGATCATGATGCATAAGTTTGGTCATATGTATCCCAATCCTGGAGGCCAAGACTTTGGTGTACGCCTTTACTTTGGCACATAAAATGCTTAAGGGCCTATAGCTATTACATAGAGTGGGGTCCTTACTTGGTTTAGGCAAGACAGCAAGTAAAGCCATGTTAACCTCGCCAAGAAAGGAACCCTTTTCAACTGCAGCTAGAATCATATCTTACATGTATTGTCCAAGTTCATCTCAGAAAGTTGAGTAAAGCTCGGGTGGAACACCATCCCACCCCAGAGATTTCCCTCTTTTCATACCAAAGATGGCTTCTTTGAGTTCATTTAATGTAATAGGAGTCCCCAAATGGTCTGCCTCCTCCTGAGATAAAGATGGGAGGTTTAGGTTTCCCATAAAGTCCGTACTCTTTTCAATGTCCAGAGTTATTTCTGAGGAATAGAGGTCAGAGAAAAACTTTCTAAATTCTGTGCTAATTTCCTTAAGGCCTGTTAATAGACCACGTGCGTAACTGATCGATGTGATATTTGAAAATTTTTCATTTTGTCTTAACCTCAAAGCGAGTAGGTGGCTAGGTCTTGGGCCATTGAAATAGTAATTCCTCCTAGTCCTTAATATTAAGAATTCTGCTCTCTGTCTCAATAACAAGCTCAGCTCAGAGCGTATTGCATCAATGGTTAATTTTACATTGTCAGAAAAAGAAACTTGTTGTTATGCTCTAATTCAGTCAATTTCGCCTCCAGTTCATTTATTTTACCTAATCTGACCTTGCTTTGATGGGATGAGAAAGATATTGCAGTATTCCTTATGAATCCCTTTAAGGCAGTCCAGAACATGCAAGGGTCATCAACAGAACCCATATTTACTGAGACAAATTCACGTAGCTCATCCTTAAAAAATTAACACAATTTTTTGTTGCTCAACAATGATGTGTTAAGACGCCACTGGGTAGCTTTTTTAAGTGTATCTCTGAGGGTAATCTTGGACAACACAATAGTATGATCAGAAAGAGAGGTGGGTAAAATTACTGCACTATGAATTTAGGATATCAGTGAGGCAGAAGTGAATATATAATCAATGCGAGAATAAGTCCTATGTCTATGTGAATAGAAACTGTATTGGGTCACTGAAAGGTTAATAGCACGGAATGTATCCACAAGGCTGAGGTCTGTGATAAGTTTATTCAGAGTGGTTGAAGAAGCATTCTGGGAGTGCTGACTTAGCTTGAACGATCAAGAGCGGGGCTAACAGTGGCATTCATATCCGCTCCCAATATTAGGGAAAACTCCTGCATACTGGATAAAAGGTTAGATATATAAAAAAGTTGGGGTCAAAATCATTGGGAGCGTAAATGGATACGAATGCCACCTTTCTTCCAGCAAGGATTGTTTTGATGTAGGAGACACAACCATCCCCACCCCCATGGCTTTCCAAGATGGTTAGTGACAAGGTACACCTCAACACCACTAAAGAACCTCTGGTTTTGGATGTAAAAGAGCTTGAAGCAGCCACATAATAGTTTCTGTTACTAAAACGGGAGACATCATTGCTTCTCAAATGAGATTCCTGTATGAATGTGTATGATGTCTGCGTAGAAGGTCACCAAATTAAGTGCCAAGGCCCAGGTAGACAGTAAATGAAAAATAAAAATAAATATAAATACCTTCCCAAGATAAATTTGAGGCCATAAAGTAAACAATCCAATTCCCCTGCCGCCAAACATACTTGTGAACAATAACACCCTCTGAGTTACAATAAGTAGTAACACCAGAAACAAAAACATGACCACCATTGGTGGTATATCAAATAGCCAAGTAAAACCCCTTACAATCAGACACTTGGCACTGAGAAAGCTGGCTAAGCCCAGTCAACAATGCCCATTCCCCTAGTAAGAAATAAGCTATCCAACCTGATAGCAGAAGTACAGTCCATTAGTTTAAAAGGAAATTGCTGCAGTAACCTAATTAAACTAGGGCAACATTGTGGATTAAGACATAAGTGTAATTGGAAGAAGAAAAATACAATAAGTTCTCAGTCACATAACAACAGTATTTGAAATATAGTATCAACTGAAGATCTTAAAATGAAAAGCAGTCGAGAAACTATGCCCACACACTCACTCGTCAACCAGAGCGGAGAGCCAGAGAAAAAAAAAAACCCAAATCCTAGTGGCTCGGGCTTAATGCGGTGGAGTCCGCAGACTGTCATCAGTCTTCATCTCTTCCCTGTCTATTAATGAAGTCTTCAGCTTCTTGGCGAATGTCGAGTACACGTTGAGTGGATCCCCGGATCAGTTTCAGCCTGGACAACAGGAATGTCTGGAATCCCAGCTTCCTCGCTGCCTCGATGGATGTGGAGAATTTGCTGTAGTCCGCTGAGAAGAGAATGTCTTTGCCGCCGTGTTTCAGGGGAGAGCGTCGGGCAGCCTGAAGAATCCAGTCGCGGTCAGAAAACTGTAGCATGTTACAGATGAGCATTCTGGATGAAAAGGAAGAGTTGTCACGCTGGGGTCCAATATGGTGAGCTCTCATGATTTCAATATTCTGGTCACCCAAAGAAGGAAACCATTTGGGAAGGGATGTGGTTATGTACTGGCAGGCGTTGGAGCCCTCCGTGCCCTCAGGTATCCCTCGGATTCGGATGTTATTGCGGCGACTACGGTCCTCCAAATCAGCAAGTTTTGCTTCCAACTCTGTTATCTTACACCTGTTGTCATTACTGGTCTTCTCTGTGGTGTCCATACGCTTAGAAAGAAATTAAGCTTCTGATCGTAGTTTAGACACATCCTTCGTGCAGGTGGAGATGTTGTGGCGCATTTTGTCAAGTGTATTGTTCAGTTCTGTGAACTTGGATTCCATGAATTGACGCTGTTTGGCCATGGCTAGCTTGATTGTGCTAGCTACTTTATCCTCCATACCACTGCCGGGGTTCGCTCGATGTTTCACTCGAATTAGTGACGGCTTGCTTGGATGTCCGCAGTTGTTTGTTTCTCTGCGACTGCATTCTTGAATGTTTGTGTTTAAAACATAGAAAAAAGTTTAACTAATATGTTTAATTAGATGATTTGGGGAAGACGGGGCAAGAGTGACAGAGCTATGCAGCCATCTTGTCTTCAGGTCACGTGTCTCCTCATGGTCACACATTGCTGTGGATTTCATCACCGGATTGCCACCTTCAGAAGGTAATTCAGTCATAATTGACCGATTCTCGAAAGCTGCACATTTCATAGCACTCTCCAAGCTTCCCTCAGCCAGGGAAACTGTAGATCTGTTGGTCCAGCATGTGTTCTGTCTCCATGGCATTCCCGCTGACATCGTCTCCGACCGTGGACCTCAGTTTATGGGATGGGAGGCATTTTGCACTGCGCTGGGCGCTACCTCTAGTTTGGCCAGGTGGAACGCTCTGCATTGTTATGAGCCTCCCAGCGTTATCAGAAGCAAGCCAACCACCGTCGAACTCCATACCAGCCTGGTCAGAAGGTATGGCTGTCAACCACTGATTTGCCCTTATGGACTAAGTCTCATAAACTCTCCCCCAGATACATTGGTCCTTTTGAAATCGAAAGAGTCATCAATCCCACTGTAGTCCGTTTGAAACTACCCTCCGTGTTCATCCTGCCTTTCATGTTTCCCGGATTAAGCCTGTCGCCACCAGTGTCCTGTCCCCCCCCGTCCCGCCCCCTCCTCCTCCTCGGCTGGTGGATGACCATCCGGCTTACACTGTCCGCTGGCTCCTAGATGTCCACCGCCGGGGCCGTGGATTGCAGTACCTGGTGGACTGGGAGGGGTACGGCCCAGAGGAACGATGCTGGGTCCCCAGACGCCACATCCTTGACCCGGCTCTCATCCGGGACTTCCATCGACAGCACCCGGATCGGCCTGGTGGGGCACCTGGAGGTGCCCGCTGAGGGGGGGGTACTGTCATGGCAGCTGCCTGGCAGCTCTCTCTCTCTCTCTCTGTCTCTGTCTCTTTCTCTCTCTCTATGTCTCTCTCTCTCTGTCTGTGTGTGGTGGGTGTGTAGGTCGGATCTGCATTCTGCACGTGGGGAGGCGTTTCTCCAATTAAGCAGCCTACTTATTCCCTGCTGTGCCTGCAGTCTTCGTCAGATCGTAGATTCTAGTGTACTGTTTTCTACCCGCTAGACCATTGACTGCATCCAGCCAGCTCCTCACCTGTGCTTCCTCACCTGGAACCCCAACCTAAAGACGCCGCTGCGCACTCTGCCTCTGCTGCCACTCTGCCCGGCCCACGCCAGCAACTGCTCCTATACGCCCGACCCAACTTCACCCTTACCCTGAACCTGTCTGACTAATACACTGCTTGAAATCTAAAAACTCCAGTCTGAGTGTCTGTTTTTGGGTTCCCCTGTATTCTGTGACAAATAAAGTGTGTTCTTCTTGTGTTACAAGACCTTACGTTAGGGAGTATTTCTGAAAGAAACTGAAGCTGATGAACTCTGATGACTTTGTATTGAGTCATATAAAGTCTGCTAAAGCAGCTTGCCTTTAGTTGACTTTTCACTGGTGACGAGAAGCTGGGAGAGCGGTCATTTTCTTCAGTTTTCTTCTGTTTTCCCGCTTGGTTTACTGGCAAAATTTACATGGTCATTGCTAAAAAAAAAAATTATGTTTTGACAATCATTTTCACATCTTATGTCAAATTCACATGTGACTTTGTGACACTTTATTTTCACATGTAAAAATTTCAGTTCACGTGAATAAAGCCAATCACATGTGAATGTCGAACTCACATGTGACTTTGTGACACTTTATTTTGACATGTAAAGATTTCAGTTCACATGTGAATAAAGCCAATCACGTGAAAATGTCAAATTCAGATGTCTTTCTGACATACTTTATTTTCACATGTGAAAACTTGTTCACATGTGAGTAGATACAAGCACATGTGAAAATATCAAATTCACATTTGACTTTGTGACATACTTTAATTTTCACATGTAAAAATTTCAGTTAACATGTGAATAAAGCCAATAACGCGAAAATGTCAAATTCACATGTGACTTTATGACACAGACTTCATTTTCAGATGTGAAAACTTTTTTTCACATGTGAATAGAGACAATCACATGTGAAAATGTCGAATTCACATGTGATTTTGACACATATTTTCACGTGTAAATTTCATTTCACATGTGAATAAAGCACATCAATCACATTTGAAAGTGCAGTAAAGCGTGTCTATTTTCCACAATTCAATAGTAATTCCTATGTATTTACATGGTACGGGACCTGTAAAGTGAAGCGTGTCTATTTTCTACAATTCAATAGTAATTCCTATGTATTTACATAGTATCGGGCCTGTAAAGTGAAGCGGGTCTATTTTCTACAATTAGTAATTCCAATGTATTTACATGGTACCGGACCTGTAAAATGAAGCGTGTCTATTTTCTACAATTCAATAGTAATTGCAATGTATTTACATGGCACCGGACCTGTAAAGTGAAAGCGTGTCAATTTTCTACAATTCAATAGTAATTCCTATATATTTACATGGTACCGGACCTTTAAAGTATAGTGGGTCTATTTTATACAATTCAATAGTAATTCCTATGTGGTATTGGACCTGTAAAATGAAGCGGGTGTTATTGGACAATAAATCATACAATGTGACCATGTTTATTTTCTTTATTGGCATTCAAATGGTACATTTAAACAGACAGCAGCTTACATTCCATACAGACCAGACCGTAAAGTGTCGGGGGTCAATTTTACAGATATTGAGCCGTTCTCTAGCTTGAGCCTATCCCGGGGTGAGTGAAAGATTATGCATGCTACGAACTTTAGCACCCGCCTGGGAGCTGACATGGCTAACGTTTCTACAGTGCTGGCTGTGTTAGTTAGCTAACGCTTGGCCATATTAGCTTCCAGTCGTGTGCCTGCGTTCGTTGTGCGTAAATTAATCTTCCACACCCAGGGGTCCATGCCTAGTTTAATACATCCATGGTCCATGCATGTCTCTAGCTAACATTAGCCATGCCCATGTTAGCTTCAGATGCTTGCGCCGGGGATATCTCTGCATGCATGCAAAAAGGCGACTACATAGATGCCGGACTGCAATTATTGGATATAGGCAGTTCAACGAGCACTTGAAACATCGTCTGTATAATTTTTATGGGGGCTTCTATTAAGGGGTTCAACATCTGAATTTTAAGTGCTCGTTGGACTGCCTATATCCAATAATTGCAGTCCGGCATCTATGTAGTCGACTTGCCGGCTGGGATTCTGCTAGGACCTATTTAGCTCCAAGCTGGCTCTTGAAGTGGCTACGGCTAGGACTAACACAAGCTAGGATGACATATTTGTGGGAATCAAACGGATGTTTTATTTACTTCGAATGGTCTCTGTTTGGCGAGGGGGTCGATGATGATGAGCACACAGTGCAAACGTTTTTGAATGGGGACAGATGTGTTTCTTTTTACAGCATGAATGCAGAGATATCCCCGGCGCAAGCACCTGAAGCTAACATGGGCATGGCTACTGTTAGCTAACTAACAGATGTGTTTTAACGGAGACGTGGACCCCTGGGTGTGGAGGATTAATTTACGCACAAGAACGCAGGCACACGACTGGAAACTACTATAGCCAAGCGTTAGCTAACTAACACAGCCAGCAATGTAGAAAAGTTAGCTCCCAGGCAGGTGCTAAAGTTCGTAGCATGCATAATCTTTCACTCATCGGGATAGGCTAAAGCTAGAGAACGGCTCAATATTTGTAAAATTGATCCCCCGGTCTGGTCTGTATGAAATGTAAGCTGATGTACTGTTTAAATGTACCATTTAAATGCCAATAAAGAAAATAAACATGATCACATTGTCTGATTTATTGTCCAATTACACCCGCTTCACTTTACAGGTCCGGTACCATGTAAATACATAGGAATTACTATTGAATTATAGAAAATAGACATGCTTCACTTTACAGGTCCGGTATCATAATAGACACGCTTCACTTTACAGGTCCGGTACTATGTAAATACATAGGAATTACTATTGAATTGTAGAAAATAGACACGCTTCACTTTACAGGTCCGGTACTATGTAAATATATGAACGCAAATATGTTGTTGTCTAATTATTTTTTTTGTTATGTTTTTTTTGTTAACATCTAATTAGAAATAGTTCATACGTTGTTAGGGACCTGTAAAATGAAGGGTTACCGAATCTTACATAAAATCAGCCTGCAGTGACACCTACAGGTCTGGCGGTGCCCAGCATATACACAATTCTTCCACATTCCCCCCTCTTTGATCATATAGATCAACTTTATACTATGTGGAGGCGTAGACTTTTTGTGAGAAATGAAATCATGAAAATAAAATGAAAAAGAAAATCAAAACAAAACTATACAATAAAAATAGTATACAATGAATGGGAAATGGAGTTAGGGAAATCTATGAACAGGTAGGATAAAGGTAAGGTAGGTTAGCGGAATCCATGTAAGGAGCTAAGGGATTCAGTGGTTCCTTATTTTCTTCGATAATAGATTGGCCATATCTATTTATCATGCGGGTTACAGAGGTCTTAGTGCAACAAGAAGAGATTGCTGTTTTAAACAGTATATCATCACTGAAGACTATCAATACAATAAAGCATACAGAATATAATGTAAAGTATAGTAACAAAGGCATCAATCTTTTCATTGACTGCTAAGAAATGAGTGTTTTAAGGTGAATTACATCTACATGCTCAAATAATTTGTATAGGGATTATGCATTATAACAATCACTAGACTATCCTTGATAGTACCATTTAAGATAGGTGTAAATATGTGTATTGTTTGTGTCTATTATGAATTCATTAATTCATAATCAAAATAATAAATATAGCTGCAAGCGGTAATTTGCCCAAAATGAGAAACCTAAGACCTTATGATTAGCTGTACTGTTACAATGTATTATCACCATGTAAAGTTTTAAGAAGACCCTAGGAAGAATAGCTGCTGCGGCAGCCAGAGTAGATTTGGATTAATAACCATTCTAAATCAAAAGTGGCAAGGAGTGAGGGATCAGTACGCAGACGTAGCAGTTGGTCTTGTTAGCCACGAAAGCTCTGGTATGGCTCAAGTTGAGCTATAAGTTATTGCGATGTCCATTCTTGATCTTTTAATGTTCAGATTTTTTGTCTTGTGTCTTCCTTAATCCTGGTGACAGAGGTTTGGGGTCATCTTCTTCAGCGCTTCCGGGCGCACAGCATTGGATCCCTTGGCACGGGATCAGGGTCACCTCCTTGTCTTGGCCTAGTCCCCTGGGTCCAAGATACGGCAATAGTCAGAAGGAAGATGATGGTGGTGAAACGGGCCACGCGGCGTCCGGGCACTCCAGGTCTCATGATGGCCTTGCATCCAGGGGGTTGTCAGGGTCTTCAGGTGCTCTGGCTCGTTCATTTGCTGTGAGATCCGTGTATCCACATAGTTCTCGCTTGGCACCTCAGCAGCACCTGAAACCACCTAGGAGACAACTTTTTATTTTTATTTATTTATTTTTATTTATTTATTTATTTATAAGGACAACACACATTAATCAACATTTCTGTAAATGTGCCAGTGTTAGTCAGCTGGCTAATTTTCAACTGCAGTCCTTTTGGCGAGATGTTTTAAAACCTATAAAGTGATAAAATTTACAGAACGAAGACAACAAGACGCCATAGAGACAGCAACAGCAACAAAACAAGAACTCAAGACAGAACACAAGCCATGCAGAGCAACAGGAAACAGCAAAACATCAGCACAACAATACAGCAACAACAAACACCATTTCGGCACATGTAGCCATGTAAGCAACACGAAGCAAAAACACACAGCCAAGCAATACTGACCACAACCAACTTTTGATACATGCAGACATGCAGAGCAGCAATAACCAGTAAACATAAATAAAATACAGCAATCATTATGTTGATCTTGATAAAATGTTACCAAATTGTTAATAAAATACTAGTAAATATTCCATACATACCTAAGCCATGCAAAGCAACGGGCAAAGGACATGGGACAAGTTAGCAGCAGGTTAGCCAGTAATAACAACGATAATCATAAAATGAGCAATGTACTATGTAGATTAGAAATGTTCACATGTCTGACTTTTCAAAAGCCAGGCCTTGAGACTTTGTGTGAAGGTGTGGTAGGTGAAGGTGATACAGTTTCTTATTTCAGTTGGTAAGGTGTTCCACAATTGAGAAGCTTTTACAGAAAAGCATGATTGGCTGAAGGAGCTGGACCTGAAAGGGATTACACAGTCCTCTCTCAGAGCAGATCTTGTAGATCTGTTGTTTGAAGTTTTCTGCTTAATAAAAGTACTAAGTGGTGGAGGAGCCTTGCCATTTAGGATCTTAAACATCAGGCAGGTCAGTCTGTGTATTTCATTAGATTTTCCCAGCTAAGGATGTCGTATTTGCCAAGAATATTGCAGTGTTGGTAAGTATTGGGTTTTCTGTCTTACACTTTGAGAGCCTGCTTGTACAGAGAGAGAATGGGCTTCAGTGTTGTACCTTTTGCTTGAGTCCAGCTTGTCATACAGTATGTTAAATGGGGGATGATCAGGCCCGGAATGGCCATCTGGCAATTCTGGCAGATGCCAGAACGGCCGGTGTGATTTTCTATTGTTTTGGGCCGACCTGACTGCGTTGTTGCAGAAAAAAAAAAAATCAACGTATTCACCGGCCCAGCGCTGCACCTGCCCACTAGAGAGATGGGGCGGCCCATTTTTATAGTGGGGTTCTCCCCCTACTGGCAAGTGGATATGGCATGGTGTGAGAGGCGGAGACCCCGGCCCTCCCCTCTGCCCAAAGTGATCTGCTCCACGTCAAGAGCACGTTATCAACATAAAAAAGCGGGGAAATTCCAAAAAAATTCCTTGCTTGATGCATGTCAATATCTGCAGGTAAAATGGACCAAAAAACAAACGTCATCAAAGTAAAGGGTGGTGCGGAAAAAATAAGGGACGTCAGCCAGGTCAGTCTAGTATCAAGCGCTAGTAGCAGCACCAGTACGGGAGTCGAGTCCGCCCAGGCCCAGAAGACAGCTAACGTCGTTAGTCAGGTCATTTTATCAACTGCTAGCAGCAGCACTAGCAATGTTGATGTTGCTCCTGAGGTGCTCGAAGCCTTTATGTTGATGGCAATCGAAAAGGAGACTCTGGTTTCTTTGGACACGGATTGCATCATTGACAGGGTCGCAGAGAAGAGCGCACTGATGCTATGGCTGCTGATTTAATACGGTAGGACATGCTTGTTTTTATTATTCTATTCTATTCTATTGTGGTTTGGTCATAATTGATTGGTCATGGTGCTGGCCTTGTTAAGCAGTTGTGCTGTGTGCGTCTGGCCGCCATACCATGCTTGTGTGTGCGTGTGTGTTTTTGGCCGCTTCATGCTCGTGTCTGCGTGTGAATGTGTTTGTATAGTAGACTATAGACTAGAGTCTATGCGGCTTGGTCTTATTTCATGACGTGTATGCCTACGGTGTGAGTCATTGCTGCCTTGTTATGGTGCCTGCAGTTGTTGGCGGCTGGGGCTGTGCGTTTCTCTGTGGCGTGTGAAGCTGTGCGCACCGTCAGTGTATCAATTGTATGTATCAATGTATGTATCAAGTATTAGTGTATGTATCAAGTGTATGTATCAGTTGATTTGATAGACAAGCGAGCGCTGTGATATCAAACTTGGACTGTGGCTGGAGTGTTAGATCACCGTAAAATGGAGCTAGTGGCGTGGCCTATATGCCGCAAAGGGAGTAATGTATGAATAATTATAGTAAAGAATAAATAGTTTCCAATGTTTGTTGGTGAAATATTAACATCTACAATCGTTAATTAATAATTAGCATGGATATAAATGAAAAACATCGCCGGCTACTACTGATTTTAAATGGGTCTAATAACTAATCTGGATGCAGAAGCAGCAACCATGCAGAGCAAGTGCAAATTTACCGATCAGATTAACATTACCGAAAAAAGTTTTGTGACAAGCAAGGATCAAGAGACACCTAACAAAATTCCAGGGTTTGCTTTTTAATATTTAGAACACAGTTCTTATTTAAGTGGTTTAAACAACGTCCATTATAAGCCTATGGCAAAAATGAATGGGGAAAATGTTTAGATTCAGGGGGCGTGGTTTTGACGTCATGACTTCGTTGGGCCGGTGAAGACCACAAATGCCAGGGCCGAATTTTGGTCCCAATCCGGGCCTGATCATTGCATTCAAATTTTGCTGCTGTAGTTGTTAGGCAGTTTCTTATATACCTAAAATTAACCAGGTTATATTTAGTTATTTGCATTACTTTCTTCACTTCAGATAAGGTGGAGTCGAGGATAATACCGAGATATTTAACATGAGAGACTACTTGGATTATCTCTCCAGACACATAGACTTTGGGATCACAGTCAGATGCAGAGTGTGTCTTTGTAAAAAACATGCAAACAGTCTTCTTAACATTAAGAAACAGGTGTGAATCATCAAGCCATTTGTTTACATTTATCATTTTTGCACTAAGTTTAGAAGCTGCTTGTTCTTTGGTTTTTGCATGGATATAGATTACGGTATCGTCTGCATACATCTAAACTTCACACCCTGTGCAGACCGATGGTAGATCATTTATATATAAGCTGAACAGGAGAGGTCCCAGGATGGATCCCTGGGGCACACCCATTTCGTTACTCAGGAAGGGTGATGTTTCACTACCCACCCTTACACACTGAACTCTGCCTGCAAGATAGGACTTCCAATTCAGCACGTCAGAGGAGAAATTAAAATTTGCTAGTTTACAGATGAGTATTTGGTGGTTGACAGTATCAAATGCTTTCTTTAAGTCTAAAAATATGGCCCCAACAACACCTCCTTTGTTCATTTTTAGTTTGATGTTCTCCAAGAAGAAGCAATTTGCTGTCTCAGTGGAATGGTTGGCTCGAAAACCAAATTGCATTGGGTGCAGTGTGTAAGGGCTACTGTTGAGATGAGTGGTCAGCTGTTCAGCAACACATTTCTCTGCGATTTTGGAGATGACAGGTAAAATGCTAATAGGCCTGTAATCGCTCACATCAATCGGGTCTCCTGATTTATGAACTGGCACAACGATGGCTGACTTCCAGTCCTTCGGAAACTTCCCTTCTTTAATAGAGGCATTAATTATCTTTGTTATTGGTTCAGTGAATGAATCGGTATGCCTTTTTAGAAAGAGGGAGTCCAGTCCAAACATGTCTTTTGATTTAGAATTTTTAAGAGAGTTCAGAATTGTATTAACTTTAGATTCAGAGACCTCCATCAGAGAGAAGACTGGTTGAGAGATATCTATCAGTGATGGCACTAGAGGTCCAGTTTGATTGATGTGTACTGTCATCTTAACAGAATTCACAAAGTAGGAGTTGAGGAGAGTTGCAGTTTCTACTGGCCCTTTAATCACGGAGCCATTGGGCCTCATGCAAGAACCACTCGTACGCACAGATTCGTTCGTAAATCACTCGTACGAGCGATTTAAGAGAACTTGCCGCATTCACCAATTTTCTCATATTTAGAATTTTCTCTTAGGTACGAACAAAATTTACGAGTGGTCCAGACCTGTCGTACGAGTCACGTACAATCAACCTGCTGTTCTCCAAAGCAAAAAAAAAAACTTTGTTGTTGACTAATGGATTGTATCTCTGTCACTTTGAAGAAATGTTGAGTTTGAATATATAAATGACTCTGTAAAGTAATGTATAATCATGTTGAGATTAACCAGTACAGTGGTTATAGTCATAGGAAAAATAGCAAGGGAGCACTGTTGGATTTTTCAAAAGAAGGTAGTGCGTAATTTATTTTACCAGAGCCGCATAAAATCTCATAAGTAGGCTATCCATCTGGGTTACATAGTAGCCTATAAGTGCGCTCAATACAAAGACAAAACAAAAAACACTAATTTGCCAGGTTATTTGACAAACATTCAGATGAGACAAAGGCAAGGTTAGATTGTATTGGGGGAAATAGCCTGCATTATAGAGGGAGATAAATCTGATTTCTAGGCTATTTTACTCCAGTTGATAACGTTAATGTGGGTGCAAGTGAATCTAAACTTTAAAAAGAGAAATGGCTTTAGGTCTTACCAGGTTGAGGTGCAAGTCGCTGTCCAGGGCGACATCGCTGAACACCTGACAACTATATCGCCAATTATGGCAGCTATAGGCCTATTCTTTCATCTACGGAGAATTCCTCCTGGCCCTCCTGTTACAGTCATGGATCGCCTTGCTTTTTGCATCTAATTTCATGTCAAGCCATTTCTTTTTTTTTTTATTTCTGTGACTGTGCCCAAACGACAAATCACTATAGTCCTATAATATTCCTATAATACGGACTTAGAGTGTCTGTGGTAGTCAATAGTGAGTTTATACTGACCTTATCATGGTATTTTTGTCTTCTGTAGTATCACTATAATATTCCTATAGGGAATTAGCTTTGTTGGGATATTTATTTAGTATTCATCTAAAATGTATAGGAATACTATAGTTGATTTTCGTAAGGGAACGCACAACAGACAACACTGCATTAACAGCACAAGTTATTTTCTCTCATTCCTTGGCTTTAGCAGGACCTTTGATTCCACTATTGAATTATATTAAATATTATATGCTTTGGTTGACTTATTTCTGATAGTAGGACTTCAGTCTCAGAGCTGGTAGACTTCTCCTTAGTCTTCCGTGTCATTTTTATGAATGAAGCTTCCCGACATATGGGCCGGACGCCTAACCTTATATAGTATTATAGGGGCGTCAATTATGCTAATTGACTATTCTCGTGAACGCGCGTTCATTTAGAACAGGTGGAATTCATCATGTTTACGCAGGTCATTTACGACTGTTTTCTGAAGATACGAGCGTTTGGTGAATCTGACGTGGCACACTCGTACGAGTCCACCTCACGAAAAAAGTACGAGAAATTTACGATAAAAATACGAAAATGTTCTTGCATGAGGCCCATTGTCTTTAATCTCCAGCTGCTTTGTTGTATTATTATGCCATTTCCCTGTTAGCTTTTTAAAATTGTCCCAGATTTGTTTGTGATTTCCCTTAGCTTCACCTATCAGACTAATAAAGAAGTTTGCTTTAGCTACTCGGATGTCCTTTGTTACCCTGTTTCTTAGAGAAGTGAAAATGTGTCTGTCAGTCAATAACTTAGTCTTAAGAAAGGTTTGCAGGGCATGGTCTCTCTCCTTCATTAGTCTCCGTATATCACCATTTATCCAGGGGAGAGTATATTTACTGTCACCTTTAAATTTGCTTTTCTTTAGAAATCGTTTTGTTGTATTTTGAATTGTGGATAGAAACACATGTGTGTCAGCATCCACATTTGTACCAGATAGTTCGTTCCAGTTGATGTTCTTGATTGCGTTTTCAAATTCACATACATCACTCTTAGGTATTCTGAATTGGCAAGGCTTTGTGTTAGAAGACAAGTAGGACCGAATTTTAGTGAGCTTTCTGGCTATGAGGATTAGGTTGTGATCAGACAGACCTGTAACCATGTTGAAAGATTTAATTACTCTCTCAGGTTTGTTGCTGAATACCAGGTCAATTTGAGTCCTAGATGAGGAAGTTATCCTAGTAAGTCCCTTTACTAGCTGTGTGAGATCAAATTTATTTGTGATTTGTTTCAGTGCCTTTTTACCTGACTTGTCTTCCCAATTGATATTAAAATCACCCATAATAATTACTTCCTTCCCTGGGCTGCATTCCCTAAGTATAGCATATAATTTCTCAAGAAATACAGATTTTGCAGAGGGTGGTCTGTACACTCCAATGAGGATGAAGGACATTTGTGGTGACAGTGTGATGTTTAGGCAAATACATTCTAGGTCATTCTCAACAGAGCATTGAATCTCTTTACATGATATGTTATCTTTAATATAAAACAACAACCCCCCACCTCTACCCTCAGCTCTATCTTTCCTGAAGGCATTATAGCCTGGGATATGTAAGGCAGAAGATGGGGAGTTTTTATGGAGCCATGTCGACAAACATAGAAAATCTAAGTTAGAGTCTGCTAGAAGATGTTTAATTTGATCACTTTTTGGAATAATACTGCGAATATTTAGGTGCCCCCCTAGCAGACCTTTGGGTTTAGCACGAGGATCCCACAGTACTCTGGCATTATTAACGGTTTGAAAAAAGTTCAATTTTCGTAGTTTCTTAATTGCTGGGTTTAGACCTGTGATTTTCCGTAGCAGATTAGGTTGAGCTGTACTGCTGTCATTAGAGACACTGGATTGGGTTGTATTTGAATAGCCAGTTGAAACTCCGGAAAAGTTGTTGGTTGGCCAACGCTTACCTGACCAGCCACGGAAGTTATTGTTTTGTAGTTTGGGAGGAATAGAGCTTGTAGGTTCGAGATCAGCTGTTTGTGTGTTGTTTGGGGAGTGAACAACGATCGTCTTCATGCCTTTTGGATCGTTCTGAAGGAGTTTTGGAAGTTCGCCGTGTGGTGGAATTGTCGCTGTTTGTCTTCAGGTGTCGGCGTAGTTGCCCGCTGTCCAGGTGTCGACTGCTCTCTCTCACCCTCCGTCGTATGGCGCAGTGAACGGGTCAAAATTAAGACTACTGAGAAGCCGGCGGAGGCTATATCCTTGCTGAAGCCAGCTACTGATCTGGCCAATGATAAGCCGGCACTGGTAACTGAGAGGCCAGCGGTGGGAAATGAGAAGCTGATTATTCATTCGACCAAGGTGGTAACTCATGCGTTTAACCTAGCAACCCACTGGATCATCTACTGGCTTGGCTGGTCATTAGCTTCCGAGGCTGGTAACTAGCATGCCGAGGCTAGCAACCCATTGGATTGGTTACTGGCTTGGCTGGTCATTAGCTTCCGAGGCTGGTAACTAGCACGCCGGGGCTAGCAACCCATTGGATCGGCTACTGGCTTGGCTGGTCATTAGCTTCCGAGGCTGGTAACTAGCACGCCGGGGCTAGCAACCCATTGGATTAGTTACTGGCTTGGCTGGTCATTAGCTTCCGAGGCTGGTAACTAGCACGCCGGGGCTAGCAACCCATTGGATCGGCTACTGGCTTGGCTGGTCACCAAAAAAAAAAAAGTATTTCTCCTCCGTTTCCAGCAGCGTAGTCACCGACTTTCCTTTGCTGACAATTTATGTGCGGCATTGCTGCTTATTTGTCTTTTTTTTTTTTTTTTTTTTTTTTTACAAAGGATTGTTTCTTTGTATTTTAGGTTTTGTGCTCAAATTCAAAATGGGTATTGAGTCAGTTTCAATGACTTGTTTCCCTTAAATTGTGATTTTTTTTGGGGGGGGGGGCAACTACGGCAAAATGCTGTTATCCTATGGGTTTTATTTGTTCTTGGTATTCCTTTATGTAAAAAAAATAAATACAATGAGCCTTTGACCAACATTCTGTCATATCAATCCATCTTGTGTTGTGTGTTGAGTGTTGTGTCAGCCACTTAGTGGTGACTTGTGGTGCAGCTTGGCAAAACTGAAAATTATTTGAATGGCGGAACTTTTGAAGAGTAATCGTTCTCTTTTGTAAAACGTAACTTTTAGTCTGAGTACATTTTAAATGAGTTGCTTTTTACTTTCTTTTTTTTTATTTTTACACCAGTACTTTTACTTCTACTTAGGTAAAATATCGGCAAAGTAACAGTACTTGTACTTGAGTAGGACATTCTAGTAGTCTTTCCACCACTGTTAATAAGTAAAGTTTTGTCTGAGATGCCCCAGCAGCTGTGCCGGTTGTTGACCAGCTCGATAGAGTTACTGTGTTTATGGTGACATCTATTGGCAATTACACGAAATTGCAGCTTACATGTAGTCCAATGCAGATCTAATAGCCTGTCTACATGAATCTATTACACTATCCATCTAGGCCATGGGTGTCAAACTCTGGCCCGCGGGCCAAATTTGGCCCGCAGTGTAATTATATTTGGCCCGCGAGGCAATACCAAATGACTACTAGAGCTGGCCCGCCGGTATTACACAGCGCATTCACTGCTAATACTACAAATCCCATAATGCTCTGCTGTTGTTTTAGCGCGCCAATCAGGACAGTACCCAGAAACACCCTCTCCTCTGTGACATTAGTCATAGCGACCTCACGCTACAACTGTCACCGTGCTACCCCTTCCGAAAAATGGCGAAAAGAAAGGCAGAAAACAGGAGCTTTCTGGACAGGTGGGAGGCAGAATATCTGTTTACATATGTAAAAGACAGACCTGTTTGTCTTGTCTGTGGAGTCAACGTGGCTATAACTAAGGAGTACAACATTAGACGACACTATGAAAGCTACTCCAAGGCATGGGCTTGAATGGTTGATTGATTTATTATTGTTATTTTATTTTTAAAATTATTAGCCTGTGGAAAAAGTTTATTTTGATATTTAAATCAGAAGGCTGCAAATGGAAAAGGGGCATACGATTTTTATTTACATTTTATTTAATAAATTAATGCCATTGATGTGTTTTTTTTATTTGAAATTCGATTTTGCATGTCTGCACTATTAAGTTATATATTGTATGGTAATAAGTGTTGCTTGTTCCATATTCAATGTTAAAGCAAAACTTGTTTGGGTCCATATTAAAAGGTTCATTTGTTCAATGTTGGCCCGCGACTTTGTTCAAGTTTTAAATTTTGGCCCACTGTGTATTTGAGTTTGACACCCCTGATCTAGGCGAACCCTGCTGTACCAGATCTTTCTCAGACATAATCAGTGGGACTATACATTCATATTCATAACCCACAGAAAATGAAAAGGCAACTTGACAGCTGGGCTTGACTGGGTAAACTAACTGGTGTAGGTTTAAATGTAATGGGTGATTACTGTAATGGTAGGTTTAAATGTAATGGGTGATTACTGTAATGGTAGGTTTAAATGTAATGGCTAATGGTCTTTATTAACTATTAAACATAACATTTTCTTGGCAGTTGTATGGTCTGAAATGTAGAGTAGCCTACAATTCAACATATTTTGAAGTCAAGATATTTTTGTGCACATGCACGTTCTAAGCAGAAATGCTGCACATAACAGGAGTAAGTTACACATATATACAAATATATGCCGCACATTAATTGTCAGCAAATGAAAGTCGGTGACTACGCTGCTGGAAACGGAGGAGAAAGAATACTTCTACAGTTGGTGGCGGTAACGCGCCGCATTTGGCTCCAATCCGCCAATAAAATACAAAAGAAGGAAGTGACCAGCCAAATCAGTAGCTAATCTAGCTAGCCTCGGAAGCTAATGACCAGCCAAGCCAGTAGCTGATCCAGTGGGTTGCTAGCCCCGGCGTGCTAATTACCCAGGGCTGTACGTTGACTTTTTTTGCACATAGCACTGGTGCTACAGAGGTTGATAGTTTTGTAGCACAGGTCACAAAATTGTAGCACGCGTATAAAACGTCTGTTACCATCTCTAAAAACAACCACAAGTAGTGCAGTTCATCACTTAAACAGGTATGTGACTGGCAAAGGACATTAATGTTGCATACAGGGCACACAAAATCCAAACCTTAACAAGAAATGTTTTCAGACAAACATTTTCTTTATTTGTCCATAATGGTAAATTGCAGGGACATAACAACTGTATACAAAACATCAATATATTACGCTTCAAATTAGGGGTGTGAATCTTTGGGAATCTCACGATTCGATTTGATTCCGATTCTTGGGTGTCTGAATCGATTCAAAACCAATTCTCGATTGAATGAATAGAAAAGGGGGCACTATTTTCAGTCTTTTGCTCCAGTATACTGTGTGCCAAACCATTCACTGGTGTCCTTAGTCCACTGAAACACAATATGAAACATAACAATTAAGATAAATGGTCCGCAGCCTTTTTATTTTAAAAAGTTAACTGCATTAATTAATGAATAAATTAATTTGAAAGCATCTTACAGTCTCCTGCCTGTATGAGAATAACAAAATGAGGGGGAGGCGGAGTGTGTTGTTATTAACGTTATGTCTCCAGCAGTGGAGAGCAGCCTCTCTGCTGCACCGTTAGCTCCGGGGAAAGCCATCGCTGTCCAAGACACTGAGCGGGCGCAGGGTTTTTGAGGTGAAACAGACTGAGCACTGAGTTATTTTCTTCACCTCAGAGTTGGTTTAAGTTGTTTAATGCTGCAGTGTGTGTTGGTCAGCCGGTCTCGTTTGTTACTGCTGATCGCTGCTCCGCTCTGCTAACGTTAGTCTCTGAGTGACGGCGTAGAAAGTTCACAATATACTTCACGCTCATCTCGCAAAGGTAATTATTTAGTCATTAAATCAAAACATGTTTGCAACCGCTTGCCTTTTTTGAAGATGAACTACAATATAACTCTAGCATGTGCGTGCTGTAGACTGTCCGGGTGCTGCACTGCCCTCGGAGGAAACGGCGAAGAGGAATTATGGGATTGTTCCCTAGGAATTGTAGGAATTGGTGTTGGATGTATGGACTCTACACAGCCGGGGACATGATTTTTAATCGCACGATAGACTACAACTACCAAGTAGAATAGTGATGCGCCATCGATTCACCTCACACACAAACAAGCACACAAACCCTCACTTCACACAAACAAGCGGCTCCACACACACTTGCAAAACTGTATCGCACGGGTGCTACTGCGGTAAATTCATTCATCGCACAGACCGATTTTTTCGTAGCACGTGCGACATATATGTCGCACTGTACAGCCCTGTTACCAGCCTCGGAAGCTAATGACCAGCCAAGTCAGTAGCCAATCCAATGGGTTGCTAACCTCGGCGTGCTAGTTACCAGCCTCGGAGGCTAATGACCAGCCAAGCCAGTAGCCGATCCAGTGAGTTGCTAGGTTAGACGCATGAGTTACCACCTTGGTCAAATGAATAGTCTGCTTCTCATTTCCCTCCGCCGACCTCTCAGTTACCAGTGCCGGCTTATCATTGGCCAGATCAGTAGCTGGCTTCGGCAAGGATATAGCCTCCGCCGGCTTCTCAGTAGTCTTAATTTTGACCCTTTCACTGCGTCATACCGCCGGAGTAACCACCTCGTCAGACAGGCCCCTGGGTCTCGGTTGAGCGGCAGCTGCGGCCGACATGGTCTCCAAGGCGCTCGAAGAGCAGACAGTGAGATTAGGTGGGTAATCAGAATCTGTATTTGCAGTATTGATGATGTTCGTATGTACCTGTAGAGCAGGGTAATCGCTCACCGTGGTGGATTTAAAGATCGTAGGAGATTCTGCTTCGAGTTTGGTGCTAAACAATGGGCCCAGGCATTGATGAATGTCGCCCGCTAAAAGCAGGCTAAATGCGATGATAAGTAGTTACCCTCTTTGGCGATCCGCCCTGATGACATGCTGTTTGTAGGTAGCCCTGTTTTCCATACCAGGCCGGATGAAAGTGTTTAACAAAACACTTCGACCAAGTCCAAAGTGTTTTTGTGCAGCGTGATTGCTTAGTAGAAGTTCCGTTCACCTAAATCTCCAGCACCATAAAGTTTTAGAATGAATGCGTAGATGAGAGCTGCTGCCAACACACCAGTCCTGCCCGCCGCCATCTTGAATTAACTAACTTGAATTAACTTGTTCTTGCTTTTGAACACTTTTATGTACACATGATCACCAGGCTTAAAGCTATGGCACAGACTTTTAGGTGGCTGTGGTTGAGCCTGTCAAACCTGTGGGTAGGGATGGGAATTGATAAGATTTTATTGATACCAATGCCATTATCGATTCTGCTTATCGGTCCGGTTCTTTATCGATTCCCTTATCGATTCCCGATCAATTTTCTGTGTGGAAAAAAAAAAGTAGGCCTACACAGGTTTTCAGCGTCAACGCAGCTGTTTTATTATCTCGAGTCTGAACACAGTGTAGAATGTCTGCCTAATAACATTTGAACATGTTAAAATACAATGCTCCTTTTCTTAAAATTATATAACTTGGAAAACAAATAAGATCTTTAGATGGTTACCCTAAGATGTTTCAACATATTGCTGGTGTTTCCACCCTTAAGGCTGCGTTCACACATAGCGTTTTTTCCCCAACCACCAGCACCCTTTTCTCATTGAAAGTAATGGGAAGCGGCCGCAAGGTGCACAAAAGGCAGCCGCTCCCAAAAAGCGCTGCAGCCGGCATTTTTTTTCGTCAGAGCGGAGCGCTTTCAAAAGTTGAGAAATGTTCAACTTTTCAGAAAAGCGCCGGGTGACGTGAACCGCTTTTTCCCAGCCGACCAATCGCGATGACAGAGCCGCTGGCCATTTCCCATAGCAACAACAAATATGGAGAAAGTGAAAGTGCCGGTGGAGAAATGGGACGTTGTAATAAGTGAATTTCCGTTACCGCAACAGCGATCATAAAGGCAGTATGGATTATACTGGACATGTATTGGAAATATCTGGTAAGCCTTTGCTTGTTGCACAACACTGTTTTGTCTGCTAGAAGTGCTAACCAGCTGGTTAGTGAGCTAGCAGCTGCTCAGCAAATGTCAGGTGACGTTGCCGTGATCCGCTTCTTATTTCTCCTCACAAAAAGCGCTCCAGACAGCGCTTTTTCCACATCAAAAAACACTGTGTGAACACAGAAATTATAATTTTACAGACGTTACAAGTAGCACTGTTGTCATCTTTCTTCGTGAAATGAAGCCACGCTTTGGACCGTTTCTTCCTCTCGGCCATGACTCCTTCTTGTTGCAAGTTTCCAGCAGCGTAGATGCAGAGTTTGACGTCATGACGCATGAGTTTTTGCAATGCGCATGCGCAACTGTCAGAAAAACATGCCGGCATCGATAAAAGGAATTGATAACCTTGGAGGCATACGATTCCGATGGATCAGACAATTTGGAACCGGTTCTCAACTGGAACCGGTTCTCGATTCCCATCCATACCTGTGGGTGAAGATGTTTTAGTTGTGTACATAAAGCTTTGTAATAGTTTAGGGCTCTCATCTGCCAACAATGGCTTGACCTTAGAGAGGGGCTGAAGAGGCATAAACAAGCAGTAACATCAACAACAAGCAGTAAACCATCTGGCCATTTCAGTCCTGTTTCATTACAGAGCTTGGCCATTTTGCCTCTCCACAGCTCCAGCAGACTGTGGATGATAAGGAGTGTGAAAGTTAAGTTTTGCCGAGTTGTGCTGAGGTTCTTCACCACCTGAGCTGTGAAGTGTGTTCCTCTGTCACTAATGATTGTGTGAGGAATACCAAATCTGGGGATAATCTCTTTTACAAGGATTTTCACTACCGTCTGGGCGTCCCCATTAGGGTTGGGCAGTATCCAATTTTTGACACCATTTTCCCGCGGTATATGGTATTACCATCTGATTAAAAATCACATTGTAGGGCTTGGAGGGAGCCGGCAATTCCAAATGAGGAATGTATGTAGTCGCTGCTATACCGTTTCCCGCCACAAGGCTGCAGTGCACTTCAACTGTGATTTTCACACAACGATAAAAATGTGATACATTTTCCAGTTTTATTCTCTGAACAACATCAGAAACGGAATAACAAACGTTACATATTTACAACAGAATATTGAAACAATAACAACAAAACATGTACAACATTAACAACATGCCATCTTAGGGCTGCACGATATTGGAAAAAACTGACATTGCAATATTTTTTTTTTCTGCGATATGAAAAAATACAGGAATTTTCACCAGATGACTTGAATAGCTCTATCAAGCCTTGCCCCTTTAAGAAGGTGGCCTTGTGGGTAACCTGCACGTAGTAGGAAGTGAGTGTGTTTTTAGCCGCAGCCAGAGTGAGTTGCAGGATGCTAAGTGAGTAAAGTTACCGTAGTTAGCGGGAAAAGAGCTTAGAACGTCACCGAGAGGCTATGTTCGCTACTGTACCGAAATAAAGTGCCAGTTCTCCACTGCTGGTCCGGACTCTTAGTAAAAAGCTTGTTACCAGCTACGAGCCAGGCTAAGCTAAAATAGGCTAGCACAACACCAGAGGCTTCCCAACTACGGTTCGGAGCCGCGAAAGCTGGAAAGGTAACATACTACTCTTACAACAAACCCTTAACATTAAATCGGAGTAAATTATGTTATATCAGACAGACTTCTCTTGCAGATTAGTCATGGAAAATGAGAACCGTGCAAGTTTTCCTTCTGTATCAAGCAGCAAAAAAGTTGTAGCATGACGTGTTTGAGTTAATTTGCCTTACTTGACATCGCACATGTGACCATGTACAGTGGAGTTACAAAGCACTTCCTGTTTTGCCAGTAGGTGGCGCTATGACTATAACTGAATATTGCCATGTCGATGTCTTGAGGCCATGACACTTATCAAACATGTGAAGTTTGGGCCAGATTTGACCACGTACGGCCGAGTTACAAAGCACTTCCTGTTTCGTGGCGAAACATGGAAATTCGACGCCTCGCCACGCCCACGCCGTTCGAGGAAAACTCAAGCTTTTACCAACTTTTCATCGTCAAGGTCTGTTATATACGCTGAGCAAGTTTGAGGTGGATCCGATTAACCGTCTAGGAGGAGTTCGTTAAAGTATGACCCCTGTAAATGGGCAAAAACGCACAAAAATGCCACAATCAATTCAAAATGGCTGACTTCCTGTTGGGTTTAGGTCATGGCAGCTATTGACGTTTTTTGTAGGTCTGGACATGATACATGTGCCTACCAAATTTCGTACATGTAGGTCAAACGTAGAGCGATGAGTATTTTTTTGAAATTTTGTAGGGGGCGCTATTGAGCCATTTTGCCACACCCATGCGCAAGACCCATAAAATATGTAATTTTTTACCACTTCTGAGGCATGTGCAAAGTTGCGCAACTTTTCCAGCACGTTTAGGCTCTCAAAAATGCGATTAATTGGAGGGAAAAATAATAATAATTAAAGCTGCAAGCAGCGATGATCGGGCCCTCGCACTTCGCGCACGTCGGGGTGTGCCGCAGCCGCGGCGTCGTTACTGGACACCGACCGGTCGACGTGACTCTGAATTTTCATTATAAAACATGTCATTTCCTTTTGCCAGTAGGTGGCGCTATGACTATGATTGAAAATTGGCCTGTAGATGTGTTGAGGCCGGGAGTCTCATCAAACGTGTGAAGTTTGGGGCAGATTTGACCACGTACAGCCGAGTTACAAACCACTTCCTGTTTTGCCAGTAGGTGGCGCTATGACTATGACTAAATATTGCCATGTAGATTTGTTCAGGCTGGGACTGTCATCAAACATGTGAAGTTTGGGTCAGATTAGACCACGTACAGCCGAGTTACAAGCCATTTCCTGTGTTGCCAGTAGGTGGCGCTATGACTATAACAGAATATTGGCATGTAGAAATGTTGAGGCCAGGACTCTCATAAAAAATGTGAAGTTTGGGGCAGATTTGACCATGTACAGTGGAGTTACAAACCACTTCCTGTTTCGTGGCGAAACATGGAAATTCGACGCCCCGCCCATGACTATAACTGAATATTGGCCTTTAGATGTGTTCAGACTGTGACACTTATCAAACATGTGAAGTTTGGGGCAGATTTGACCATGTACAGTGGAGTTACATAGCACTTCCTGTTTCGTGGCGAAACATGGAAATTCGACGCCTCGCCACGCCCACGCCGTTCGAGGAAAACTCAAGCTTTTAACAATTTTTCATCGTCAAGGTCTGTTATATACGCTGCGCAAGTTTGAGGTTGATCCGATTAACCGTCTAGGAGGAGTTCGTTAAAGTATGAACCCTGTAAATGGCCAAAAACGCACAAAAATGGCACAATCAATTCAAAATGGCTGACTTCCTGTTGGGTTTAGGTCATGGCACGTATTGATGTTTTTTGTAGGTCTGGACATGATACATGTGCCTACCAAATTTGGTACATGTAGGTGAAACGTAGAGCGATGAGTATTTTTTTGAAATTTTGTAGGGGGCGCTATTGAGCCATTTAGCCAAACCCATGCGCAAGACCCATAAAATATGTAATTTTTCACCACTTGTGACGTGTGTGCAAAGTTTCGCAACTTTCCGAGCACGTTTAGCCCCTCAAAAATGCGTTTTTTTTTTACAAAGAAAAATAATAATAATTAAAGCTGCAAGCAGCGATGATCGGGCCCTCGCACTTCGCGCATGTCGGGGTGTGCCGCAGTCGCGGCAACATTACTGGACACCGACCGGTCGATGCGGCTCTGAATTTTTAGTATAAAACGTGTCATTTCCTGTGTTGTCAGTAGGTGGCGCTATGTCTATAACTGAATATTGGCCTGTGGATGTGTTCAGGCTGGGACACTTAGCAAACGTGAAGTTTGGGGCAGATTTGACCACGTACAGCCGAGTTACAAACCACTTCCTGTTTTGCCAGTAGGTGGCGCTATGACTATGACTAAATATTGCCATGTAGATTTGTTCAGGCTGGGACTGTCATCAAACATGTGAAGTTTGGGTCAGATTAGACCACGTACAGCCGAGTTACAAGCCATTTCCTGTGTTGCCAGTAGGTGGCGCTATGACTATAACAGAATATTGGCATGTAGAAATGTTGAGGCCAGGACTCTCATAAAAAATGTGAAGTTTGGGGCAGATTAGACCACGTACAGCCGAGATACAAAGCACTTCCTGTTTTGCCAGTAGGTGGCGCTATGACTATAACTGAATATTGCCATGTCGATGTCTTGAGGCCATGACACTTATCAAACATGTGAAGTTTGGGCCAGATTTGACCACGTCCAGCGGAGTTACATACCACTTCCTGTTTCGTGGCGAAACATGGAAATCCGACGCCCCGCCCATGACTATAACTGAATATTGGCCTTTAGATGTGTTCAGACTGTGACACTTAGCAAACATGTGAAGTTTGGGGCAGATTTGAGCATGTACAGTGGAGTTACAAAGCACTTCCTGTTTCGTGGCAAAACATGGAAATGCGACGCCCCGCCCATGACTATAACTGAATATTGGCCTTTAGATGTGTTCAGACTGTGACACTTAGCAAACATGTGAAGTTTGGGGCAGATTTGACCATGTACAGTGGAGTTACAAACCACTTCCTGTTTCGTGGCGAAACATGGAAATTCGACGCCCCGCCCATAACTATAACTGAATATTGGCCTTTAGATGTGTTCAGACTGTGACACTTAGCAAACATGTGAAGTTTGGGGCAGACTTGACCATGTACAGTGGAGTTACAAACCACTTCCTGTTTCGTGGCGAAACATGGAAATGCGACGCCCCGCCCATGACTATAACTGAATATTGGCCTTTAGATGTGTTCAGACTGTGACACTTATCAAACATGTGAAGTTTGGGGCAGATTTGACCATGTACAGTGGAGTTACATAGCACTTCCTGTTTCGTGGCGAAACATGGAAATTCGACGCCTCGCCACGCCCACGCCGTTCGAGGAAAACTCAAGCTTTTAACAATTTTTCATCGTCAAGGTCTGTTATATACGCTGCGCAAGTTTGAGGTTGATCCGATTAACCGTCTAGGAGGAGTTCGTTAAAGTATGACCCCTGTAAATGGCCAAAAACGCACAAAATTGCCACAATCAATTCAAAATGGCTGACTTTCTGTTGGGTTTAGGTCATGGCCGCTATTGACGTTTTTTGTAGATCTGGACATGATACATGTGCCTACCAAATTTGGTACATGTAGGTGAAACGTAGAGCGATGAGTATTTTTTTGAAATTTTGTAGGGGGCGCTATTGAGCCATTTTGCCACACCCATGCGCGAGACCCGTAAAATATATAATTTTTCACCACTTCTGAGGCGTGTGCAAAGTTGCACAAGTTTTCGAGCACGTTTAGGCCCTCAAAAATGCGATTCATTGGAGGGAAAAATAATAATAATTAAAGCTGCAAGCAGCGATGATCGGGCCCTCGCACTTCGCGCATGTCGGGGTGTGCCGCAGCCGCGGCATCGTTGCTGGACAGCGACCTGTAGACGCGGCTCTGAATTTTCTGTATATAACGTGTCATTTCCTGTGTTGCCAGTAGGTGGCGCTATGTCTATAACTGAATATTGGCCTGTGGATGTGTTCAGGCTGGGACACTTAGCAAACATGTGAAGTTTGGGGCAGATTTGACCACGTACAGCCGAGTTACAAACCACTTCCTGTTTTGCCAGTAGGTGGCGCTATGACTATGACTAAATATTGCCATGTAGATTTGTTCAGGCTGGGACTGTCATCAAACATGTGAAGTTTGGGTCAGATTAGACCACGTACAGCCGAGTTACAAGCCATTTCCTGTGTTGCCAGTAGGTGGCGCTATGACTATAACAGAATATTGGCATGTAGAAATGTTGAGGCCAGGACTCTCATAAAAAATGTGAAGTTTGGGGCAGATTAGACCACGTACAGCCGAGATACAAAGCACTTCCTGTTTTGCCAGTAGGTGGCGCTATGACTATAACTGAATATTGCCATGTCGATGTCTTGAGGCCATGACACTTATCAAACATGTGAAGTTTGGGCCAGATTTGACCACGTCCAGCGGAGTTACATACCACTTCCTGTTTCGTGGCGAAACATGGAAATCCGACGCCCCGCCCATGACTATAACTGAATATTGGCCTTTAGATGTGTTCAGACTGTGACACTTAGCAAACATGTGAAGTTTGGGCCAGATTTGACCATGTACAGTGGAGTTACAAAGCACTTCCTGTTTCGTGGCGAAACATGGAAATGCGACGCCCCGCCCATGACTATAACTGAATATTGGCCTTTAGATGTGTTCAGACTGTGACACTTAGCAAACATATGAAGTTTGGGGCAGATTTGACCATGTACAGTGGAGTTACAAACCACTTCCTGTTTCGTGGCGAAACATGGAAATTCGACGCCCCGCCCATGACTATAACTGAATATTGGCCTTTAGATGTGTTCAGACTGTGACACTTAGCAAACATGTGAAGTTTGGGGCAGATTTGACCATGTACAGTGGAGTTACAAAGCACTTCCTGTTTCGTGGCGAAACATGGAAATTCGACGCCCCGCCCATGACTATAACTGAATATTGGCCTTTAGATGTGTTCAGACTGTGACACTTAGCAAACATGTGAAGTTTGGGGCAGACTTGACCATGTACAGTGGAGTTACAAACCACTTCCTGTTTCGTGGCGAAACATGGAAATGCGACGCCCCGCCCATGACTATAACTGAATATTGGCCTTTAGATGTGTTCAGACTGTGACACTTATCAAACATGTGAAGTTTGGGGCAGATTTGACCATGTACAGTGGAGTTACATAGCACTTCCTGTTTCGTGGCGAAACATGGAAATTCGACGCCTCGCCACGCCCACGCCGTTCGAGGAAAACTCAAGCTTTTAACAATTTTTCATCGTCAAGGTCTGTTATATACGCTGCGCAAGTTTGAGGTTGATCCGATTAACCGTCTAGGAGGAGTTCGTTAAAGTATGAACCCTGTAAATGGCCAAAAACGCACAAAAATGGCACAATCAATTCAAAATGGCTGACTTCCTGTTGGGTTTAGGTCATGGCACGTATTGATGTTTTTTGTAGGTCTGGACATGATACATGTGCCTACCAAATTTGGTACATGTAGGTGAAACGTAGAGCGATGAGTATTTTTTTGAAATTTTGTAGGGGGCGCTATTGAGCCATTTAGCCAAACCCATGCGCAAGACCCATAAAATATGTAATTTTTCACCACTTGTGACGTGTGTGCAAAGTTTCGCAACTTTCCGAGCACGTTTAGCCCCTCAAAAATGTGTTTTTTTTTTACAAAGAAAAATAATAATAATAATAATTCCTTGAAATACAATAGGTCCTCGCACCGGACGGTGCTCGGGTCCTAATAATAATAATAATTCCTTGCATTACAATAGGTCCTCGCACCGGTCGGTGCTCGGGCCCTAATAATAATAATTCCTTGAAATACAATAGGTCCTCACACCGGACGGTGCTCGGGCCCTAATAATTCCTTGAAATACAATAGGTCCTCGCACCGGACGGTGCTCGGGCCCTAATAATAATAATAATTCCTTGAAATACAATAGGTCCTCGCACCGGACGGTGCTCGGGCCCTAATAATAATAATAATTCCTTGAAATACAATAGGTCCTCGCACCGGACGGTGCTCGGGCCCTAATTAAAGCTGCAAGCAGCGATGATCGGGCCCTCGCACTCCGCGCACGTCGGGGTGTGCCGCAGCCGCGGCATCATTACTGGACACCGACTGGTCGACGCGGCTCTGAATTTTCAGTATAAAACAAGTCATTTCCTTTTGCCAGTAGGTGCCGCTATGACTATGATTGAAAATTGGCCTGTAGATGTGTTCAGGCCGGGAGTCTCATCAAACATGTGAAGTTTGGGGCAGATTTGACCACGTACAGCCGAGTTACAAACCACTTCCTGTGTTGCCAGCAGGTGGCGCTATGACCATAACTGAATATTGGCATGTCGATGTCTTCAGCCCGGGACTCTCATCAAATATGTGAAGTTTGGTGCAGATTTGAGCATGTACAGTGGAATTACAAACCACTTCCTGTGTTGCCAGTAGGTGGCACTATGACTATAACTGAATATTGGCCTGTGGATGTGTTCAGGCTGGGACACTCATCAAACATGTGAAGTTTGGGGCAGATGTGACCATGTACAGTGGAGTTACAAAGCACTTCCTGTATTGCCAGCAGGTGGCGCTATGACTATAAATTAATATTGCCATGTCGATGTCTTGAGGCCATGACACTTAGCAAACATGTGAAGTTTGGGGCAGATGTGACCATGTACAGCTGAGTTACAAACCACTTCCTGTTTTGCCAGTAGGTGGCGCTATGACCATAAGTAAATATTGGCATGTAGATGTGTTCAGGCCGGGACTGTCATCAAACGTGAATTTTGGGGCAGATTTGACCACGTATAGCTGAGTTACAAACCACTTCCTGTGTTGCCAGTAGGTGGCGATATGACCATAAGTAAATATTGGCTTGTAGATGTGTTCAGGCCGCGATTGTCATCAAACATGTGAATTTTGGTGCAGATGTGACCATGTACAGCGGAGTTACAAAGCACTTCCTGTGTTGCCAGTAGGTGGCGCTATGACTATAACAGAATATTGGCATGTAGAAATGTTGAGGCCGGGACTCTCATGAAACATGTGAAGTTTGTGCCAGATTTGACCATGTACAGCCGAGTTACAAACCACTTCCTGTGTTGGCAGTAGGTGGCGCTATGACTATAACTGAATATTGGCATGTAGATGTCTTTAGGCCAGGACTCTCATCAAACATGTGAAGTTTGGGGTAGATTTGACCATGTACAGTGGAGTTACAAACCACTTCCTGTTTTGCCAGTAGGTGGCGCTATGACTATAACTGAATATTGGCATGTTGATGTCTTGAGGCCATGACACTTATCAAACATGTGAAGTTTGGGGCAGATTTGACCATGTACAGTGGAGTTACAAACCACTTCCTGTTTTGCCAGTAGGTGGCGCTATGACTATAACTGAATATTGGCATGTTGATGTCTTGAGGCCATGACACTTATCAAACATGTGAAGTTTGGGGCAGATTTGACCATGTACAGTCGAGTTACATAGCACTTCCTGTTTCGTGGCGAAACATGGAAATTCGACGCCTCGCCACGCCCACGCCGTTGGACGAAAACTCAAGCTTATACTAACTTTTAATTGTCAAGGTCTGTTATATACGCTGACCAAGTTTGAGGTGGATCCGATTAACCTCGTAGGAGGAGTTCGTTAAAATATGACCCCTGTAAATGGCCAAAAATGCACAAAAATGCCACAATAAATTCTAAATGGCTGACTTCCTGTTGGGTTTAGGTCATGGCACGTATTGATGTTTTTTGTAAGTCTGGGCATGATACATGTGCCTAGCAAATTTCGTACATGTAGGTCAAACGTAGCGCGAGGGGTATTTTTTTGAAATTTTGTAGGGGGCGCTATTGAGTCATTTTGCCACACCCATGCGCAAGAGCCATAAAATTTCTAATTTTCACCACTTCTGAGGCGTGTGCAAAGTTGCGCAACTATCCGAGCACCTTTAGCCCCTTAAAAATGCGATTCATTTGGCCCAAGTTAAAGAAAAATAATAATAATTCCTTGCATTACAATAGGGCTTCGCACCGGTCGGTGCTCGTGCCCTAATTCCTTGCATTACAATAGGTCCTCGCACCGGACGGTGCTCGGGCCCTAATAATAATTCCTTGCATTACAATAGGTCCTCGCACCGGTCGGTGCTCGGGCCCTAATAAATAACAAAAACGGCAGTAACGAAAATGGGCATAAGCGTATCCTACAGACCGCAACGTTAGGCTATTCTTCAAGCCTATTCTAGGTTTTTCGCCAGAAAAATATATTTAAAAAAAAATATTTACTTTTCCCGGCTTGAGCAGGGCACGTAACGGACTTACAACTTTGCCTGCGGTGCTGAACACCCGCTCTGATGGTGAACTTGTGGCACACGCGCACAAGTACTTTCGGGCCACCCTCGACATCAGTGGAAAGCGGCTGGCTCCATTTGATTTCCACCAGAGAAGGGGATCTTTGTCTCCGTGAATCACAGGCTCGCAACAATAGGCAGTCATCTCTGATTCTGCTTGCTCCTCTATGGTGCCGAGTCCGACGGGACCTGCCGCGCCCACCGCATCAGCTTTTTTTTTTGCAAGAGACTGCCCAAAGTTATCTTTTTTTTCAGGGGTGCAGGTTGCGCATCTCTCTCCTCTTCTTCCGCCAGAATTTTTTTTTTTGGCGGTAATGAAACGGACACCGTTGCTATTTTCAAATACCCCGGGATACCGTATTGCTGTATACCGTATTACCGCCCAACCGTAGTCCCCATGGCGGCAGGGAAAAGCCTTAACCCACTTTGAAAACTTCTTTACAATTACAAATTCAAAATTTTAAGTTTCCTACAAACTCTATTTGCATATTTACAAAAGGCTCCCCATGGAGGGGGATGGGCTGCAGCTCTTATCCCCCCTTTTGAAACATGGGCTTGCCCATGTGACAAGCTGATCAAAACAAGAAGCATTGTTTGGGGAGTAACAACATGACCATCAGGGTAGGGCTGAGCGGTATGGCCTAAAATTTATATCACAGTATAATTTGAAGCACGGACAGTAACGGTATATATCACGGTATATTCGTTTTTCTTAAAATTCCAATATAAATGCTTCTGCAGGGGTAAAGTACTGGTATGGCAACTGAATAGCAATTATTACTGTACTCTTAACTGTATTACTAGGACATATTTCACATAGTACAGAGGTATTTTAAGAACATTTATTGTGCAAAACTGCAATAATAAATAGAAAAAAATACAGAACCTTTTCTCAAGTAACTTCCATCTCTGAAAAACACTTTTTCATGAAATACAATAAAATTAAGCTGCACAAAGTGAAAATAAAAACTAATTTCAAGTACAGAGGACAGGAGGTTTCTTTCCCCCAACCAACTCAAGCACAATGAAACTCTCAAAATGCAAAATTAGTTCAAAGTAAGTAACTCTTCTTCAGTTACAGTATGGCAGGAATTGGCATGATTGCTTCCGCATAGTCCAAAATAACTTCTCTTTGCAGCATCTCAGTGTGCATGTTTACTTGGCCTCATTGCTTGTACCCTTAAATACAGTAGAATCTAGCAGCATATAATCAAATTGAAAAGTAAATTCAAGTACAGCAGGACAGGAACTTTTTTTCCCAACCAACATACATGATGCAACACTCATAATACAAAATTACAAAATAAATAGCTGCTCTTCAGTTACAGTATTGCAGGAATAGGCCTGCATAGTGCAAAAAAAATAAATAAAAAAAATTCTCCTTGCAGCATCCTGGTATACCTCTTTACTTGGCCTTATTGCTTATACTCAAAGTACAACAGTGCAAGTGTAACTCTCTTAGTGCCAAAACAGATACTGTCAACATTCCTGTTTGTGCCGGTTTACTTAGCCAGCCTCATTGCTTATAGCCACTACTACAGGTTATTAGCCAGGAAAACAAGCCTGTCAACTGTCTCTGGCTTCAGAGCAGATCTGTGGCAGGTCACAATGTTGCCACCAGTGCTGAATGCCCTCTCTGAAGGGGCACTAGTGGCAGGAATACAAAGGTACTTCCTGGCCAAGCTTGCCACTCTTGGAAAATTTGCTTGGTGCAGCCTCCACCACTCCAGTGGATCTGCCTCACCATCAACCTCCAGTGCCTGCAGGTAGCTCTTGAGCTCAACTTCAATTGCATCTCTGTCGGAGAGGGCAACTGGGCCAGGTTGTTGAACATTTGTCTTTTTGAAAAAGCTACCCAGACTTCACTTTGCTTTCTTTGGTGCCACTGTCTCTGCAGCTCCTCCTTCTGCAGCTTCTCTTGTCTGTTGTGGAGACTCCTCTGTGGATGTTGCCTGCCTTTCTAGCAGTGACTGAATCTCTGCTGCAGCTTTGGTTTTGATGTATTCTTTCCTGTCATCCGCTATGTACGTTGCTTTGAAACGTGGATCTAGGAGGGAGGCCATGTCTAGCAGGTCATCTGTTGCAGGGTCAGAGTATTTCTCATTTAAATACTGGAGGATGGCCCTCTTCATGTCCTTTGTCAGGTCTGTGTCATCTTGAGCTGGAGTCAGAACAGTGTTATTGAAAAGATGGAGCACAGGTTTGAGGTATGACACACTGACGCATTCTTCCCCGGACAGTGCATCTGTGAACTCAATCAGCGGGCTGAGGGTCTTGCTCACTGATTCCAAAACATCCATCTCTTGCCATGTTGGTGCCAGGTGCCAGGTTTTCTTATCAGCTTTATGACCTGAGATATGGCCTTCTCCTGTTCAATCACCCTCTGGATCATTTTCTGTCGAGACCCCCATCTGGTTGGCGTTTCAGTGATGAGGCGGTGAGGAGGAAGGCAACGTTCAGCCTGGGCAGTGGCCATTTCTCTCTTTCTTTTCCACGTGTAGGAAAAGGCACTCACAATTTTCTTACATATGCCAACTGCACATTCAACACGGGGCTCTTTGACACTTCTCTCTGTTGACAAAAAAATGTATGTTATTATTATTAGTCTTTATTAAACAAGGACCATGCACAAAAAACAATCTCAAAATGAGAAGAGATGATTTATGTTTACAGTAGGCCTTTATGATAAACATTTGATTTGAATAAGTTCAACCTCTTCAACCCTAGGCCTATTTCTCAGGCCTCCTGCCCGAAATGACATGCCCCAAATGAATCATGAATGGCTCCTCAACCATAAGGCCTATATGCATACTTCTGGTCTCCTTTGATAGGTAAGAAGCTAAGGAATATGAATCCAGTGTAAGTAAACCTATATCTATTACCATTCAAGAGTAAATGGAGATGCAATAAAGGAAAAAATAATATTTTCATCCTTGCCTAGTATATAATCTAAATTTAAAAGGCAATATCACCATTATAACCAAGATCCTATAGATAATGATGCAACTGAATGTCTTCTCTTCTTCTACTCTTTGACTACAACTGTAACTGTAAATTTGATGAAAATACACTAAAATACAACATTTATGATACAATTTATAAAGATATTGTCATGGTCTCCCCCTGTCTGCCATGATCTGCCCCTGTCTGCCCCTGTGTCCTGGTCACCACCCCTTTTACTCCCCAGTCCTGCCATCCTCCTGCCAGCCACTAGATGCCCTTGGTCTTTCCTCCCTTCTCTGCTCCTTCCCTTCACACCTGCCTGTAATCAGCTCATCACCGGTCTGCTCACCTGCTTCCTATCAGCCCACAGTATTTATCCCCAGTTTGCCATCCCCTCTCCGTGGGATCATACACTTTGTTTTTCCATGGACTCGACTACCGTTCAGCCTGCCGGCCAGACTCCAGCCTTCCTGCCTCGCCTGCTTCCCTCGTCGGATCAGTTCGGCTCCCCGCTCTTTGGAGCCCGCTCTGCCTGGCTCACCTCTGCTCTTTGCCTGTCCTGCCTCGGCCCAGCTGCGTGCCAATCCTCAGCTCCAGGGTTCCGACTGTCTGCCCAGGCCCTCGCTCCAGCTTCCAGCTACTAGCTACCAGTACAGTAAATAAACTGTCTTTTGAACTGTGCTCCAGCCCCTCTGTGTCTGTGTCTGCATTTGGGTCCTCACCATACCTCACCGTAACAGTATGATCCCACCAGTCATGGACCCAGCAGACACACCCTCAGCAACTGGATTACAGACTATTTCCCTTTTTGCTTACTTTGCCCGTCAAGCAGCCTTGTCTGCTAGCAACCGGCCAGCTAGCTTCCTGCCTGCATCTTGCCATGTGATTCAGCCTGCTTCACAGCCTGCTAACCACCAGCATGATAGCCACCTGCATCCTAGACTCCAGTCTGTATCTCGGCCAGCACTCCGGTCTACTAGCCACCAGCCTGTCTTCCAGTCTGCTAGCTTCCAGCCTGTACCTCGGCCTGCATCGCAGCCTGTTTCCCAGCCTGCTAGCCTCCAGCCTGCACCTCGGTCTGCACTTCAGACTGCTCGCAACCAGTCTGCACCCCGGACTGCTCGCAACCAGCCTGCACCCCGGACTGCTCGCAACCAGCCTGCACCCCGGACTGCTCGCAACCAGCCTGCACTCCAGTCGGTTAGGCTCGGGTTTGTGAGTCTGCAACCTGCCTGTCCTGAGCCGGCTAGCTCGCTACCTACCTGTCCTGATTCTGCATTCCCTGTGACTAATATGGATCAGCTGTGGAGCCACCCTGACGTCCAGCGGTCACCCTATGAAGGGACTCGCCTTGCCTTTTTCTCGGGGAACCGCGGAGTCTCCAAGAGGAGGCGAGGTCCCCACTGGCTCTCTCAGCAGCCCAGCGCCACAGAGTCTCCGCTGCCCAGCGCCACAGAGCCTCCGCTGCCCAACGCCATAGAGCCTCCGCTGCCCAGCGCTACAGAGTCTCCGTTCCCCAGCGCCACTACTGATGTCCAGCCTGTCCCTGCTGAGTTGCAGCAATCTCCTGCCCCTGCTGAGTTGCAGCAATCTCCTGTCCCTGCTGAGCTGCAGCAATCTCCTGTTCCTGCTGAGCTGCAGCAGTCCCCTGTTCCTGCGGAGCTGCAGCAATCCCCTGTTCCTGCACCGCGAGAGCTCCCTGTCTCTGAGCTGCGGCGGTCTCCTGTCCCTGCTGTGCTGCAGCAATCTTCTGCTCCTGCTGAGCTGCAGCAGTCCCTAGCTCCTGCGCCACGAAAGCTCCCAGTCTCTGAGCTGCGGTGGTCTCCTGTTCCTGCGCCACGGAAGCTGCCAGTCCCCGGGCTGCAGTGGTCTCCTGTCCCTGCGCCGCGGAAGCTCCTGGTCCCCGAGCTGCGGCGGTCTCCTGTCCCTACTGAGCTGCAGCAATCTCCTGTCCCTGCTGAGCTGCAGCAATCTCCTGCTCCTGCTGAGCTGCAGCAGTCCCCTGCTCCTGCGCCGCGAAAGCTCCCAGTCTCTGAGCTGCGGTGGTTTCCTGTTCCTGCGCCACGAAAGTTGCCAGTCCCCGGGCTGCGGTGGTCTCCTGTCCCTGCACCGCGGAAGCTCCTGGTCCCCGAGCTGCGGCGGTCCCCTGTTCCTATGCTGCAAGAGCCTTCTGTTTCTGAGCTGTTTAAGCCTTCTGTTCCTGGACTGCAACTGTCTTCTGTTCCTGTGTTGGAGCAATCCGCTGTGTCATGGTCTGCCCCTGTCTGCCATGATTTTGCCCCTTTCAGCTCTAGTGTCTGCCCTCTTGGCCCTAGCCCTTGTATCTGCCATGGTCTGCCCCTGTGTCCTGGTCACCACCCCTTTCACTCCCCAGTCCTGCCATCCTCCTGCCAGCCACTAGATGCCCTTGGTCTTTCCTCCCTTCTCTGCTCCTTCCCTCCACACCTGCCTGTAATCAGCTCATCACCGGTCTCCTCACCTGCTTCCTATCAGCCACAGTATTTATCCCCAGTTTGCCATCCACTCTCCGCTGGATCATACATGCTGTTCATGCAAAGACTCAGCTACCATTCCGCCTGCCAGCCAGACTCCAGCCTCTGTCTCCAGTCCTCCTGCCTCGTCTGCTTCCCTCATCGGATCAGTTCAGCTCCCTGCTCTTTGGAACCTGCTCTGCCTGGCTCTCCTCAGCACTTTCCCTGTCCTGCCTTGGCCCAGCTTCGCGCCTTATCCTCAGCTCCAGGGCTCCGACTGCCTGCCCGGGTCCTTGCTCCAGCTTCCAGCTACCAGCTACCAGTACAGTAAATAAACTGTCTTTTGAACTGTGCTCCAGCCCCTTGTGTCTGTGTCTGCATTTTGGGTCCTCACCACACCTCACCGTAACAGTATGATCCAGCCAGTCATGGACCCAGCAGACACACCCTCACCAACTGGATTACAGACTATTTCCCTTTTTGCTTACTTTGCCCGTCAAGCAGCCTTGTCTGCTAGCAATCGGCCAGCTAGCTTCCTGCCTGCATCTTGCCACGTGATACAGCCTGCTAACCACCAGCCTGCATCGCAGCCTGTTTCCCGGCCTGCTAGCCTCCAGCCTGCACCTCGGTCTGCACTTCAGACTACTCGCAACCAGCCTGCACCCCGGACTGCTCGCAACCAGCCTGCACTCCAGTCGGTTAGGCTCGGGTTTGTGAGTCTGCAGCCTGCCTGTCCTGAGCCGGCTAGCTCACTACCTACCTGTCCTGATTCTGCATTCCCTGAGATTAATATGGATCTGCTGTGGAGCCACCCTGACGTCCAGCAGTCACCCTATGAAGGGACTCGCCTTGCCTTTTTCACGGGGAACCGCGGAGTCTCCAAAAGGAGGCGAGGTCCCCATGGCTCCCGACGCCACTGGCTCTCTCAGCAGCCCAGCGCCACAGAGCCTCCGCTGCCCAGCGCCACAGAGCCTCCGCTGCCCAGCGCCACAGAGCCTCCGCTGCCCAGCGCCACAGAGTCTCCGCTGCCCAGCGCTACAGAGTCTCCGTTCCCCAGCGCCACTATTGATGTCCAGACTGTCCCTGCTGGGCTGCAGCAATCTCCTGCCCCTGCTGAGCTGCAGCAATCTCCTGTTCTTGCTGAGCTGCAGCAATCTCCTGTTCCTGCTGAGCTGCAGCAGTCCCCTGCTCCTGCACCGCGGAAGCTCCCGGTCCCCGAGCTGCGGCGGTCTCCTGTCCCTGCTGGGCTGCAGCAATCTCCCGTCCCTGCTGAGCTGCAGCAATCTCCCGTCCCTGCTGAGCTGCAGCAGTCCCCTGCTCCTGCGCCGCGTAAGCTCCCAGGCTCTGAGCTGCGGTGGTCTCCTGTCCCTGCGCCGCGGAAGATCCTGGTCCCCGAGCTGCGGGGGTCTCCTGTCCCTACTGAGCTGCAGCAATCTCCTGTTCCTGCTGAGCTGCAGCAGTCCCCTGCTCCTGCGCCGCGTAAGCTCCCAGTCCTCGAGCTGCGGCGGTCCCCTGTTCCTATGCTGCAGCAATCTCCTGTCCCTGCTGAGCTGCAGCAATCTCCTGTTCCTGCTGAGCTGCAGCAGTCCCCCGCTCCTGCGCCGCGAAGGCTCCCAGTCCTCGAGCTGCGGCGGTCCCCTGTTCCTATGCTGCAAGAGCTTTCTGTTTCTGAGCTGTTTGAGCCTTCTGTTCCTGGGCTGCAACTGTCTTCGGTTCCGGTGTTGCAGCAATTCGCTGAGCCTGAATTGCAGCAGTCTTCAGTACCAGTTCTGCTGCAGTCTCCTGTGGCTGGGCTCCAGCAGCCTCCTGTTCCTCTGGCTCCTCCGGCCATGCCTGCCGTCATCCGGCCAGATTCCCTACCATCGGCCGCATTTGCCGACGCCCTACTATTCCCCGTCGGCCATCTCCGCCGACGGCCACTGCAGGACTCCGGTCCTGCATTCCAGTCCCTGGTCAGCTCCAGCGACTCTAGTGATTCCAGTGCCTCTAGTGATTCCAGTGACTCCGATGACACCGTCGACTCCAGTGACACTGACTACTCCAGTGACACCGACAATTTCTATGTCTCCTGTGACTCCTGTAACACCGGTGCCGGTCCTGCTTTCCAGTCTCCGGTTTCCGGTCCTGTACTCCAGTCTCCGGCCCCCGGTCCTGCTTTCCAGTCTTTGGTTTCCGGACCTGCACTCCAGTCTCCGGCCTCCGGCCCTGCACTCCAGTCTCCGGCCTCCGCCCCTGCACTCCAGTCTCCGGCCTCCGGCCCTGCACTCCAGTCTCCGGCCTCCGGTCCTGCACTCCAGTCTCCGGTTTCCAGTCCTGCACTCCAGTTTCCAGTTTCCGGCCCTGCACTCCAGTCTCCGGCCTCCGGTCCTGTACTCCAGTCTCCGGCCTCCGGTCCTGTACTCCAGTCTCCGGCCTCCGATCCGGTACTCCAGTCTCCGGCCTCTGCTCCTGCATTCCAGTCTCCGGCTTCCGGTCCTGCACTCCCGACGCTGGAAGCTGATCCCGCAACCTGCCCCGACCTGCAGCCGAATCTTCTGGTGCTTGCTGCATTTCCTGACCTCCAGCTTCGTCATCGACTTCCTGACCTCCAGCTACGTCGTCGATCTCCTGAGCGGCCCAGCCAACGTCGTCGACCTCCTGAGCGGTCCCGCCTACGTCGCCGGCCTCTGGTGTGGTCCTGCCTACATCGTCGACCTCCTGCGCGGTCCCGTCTGTGTCGCCGGTCTCCTGGTTATCCTCCTGGGCGACTCCGCCTGTGTGTTCGTCCTCCTGCCCGTCCTCCAGAGCTGCTCCGCCACTCTGGTCGTCCTCCTGCCCGTCCTCCAGAGCTGCTCCGCCACTCTGGTCATCCTCCGGCTCGTCCTCCAGAGCTGCTCCGCCACTCTGGTCGTCCTCCTGCTCGTCCTCCAGAGCTGTTACGCCACTCTGGTCGTCCTCCTGCCCGTCCTCCAGAGCTGCTCCGTCACTCTGGTCGTCCTCCAGAGCTGCTCCGCCACTCTGGTCGTCCTCCAGAGCTGCTTCGTCACTCTGGTCGTCCTCCAGAGCTGCTCCGTCACTCTGGTCGTCCTCCAGAGCTGCTCCGCCACTCTGGTCGTCCTCCTGCCCGTCCTCCAGAGCTGCTCCGCCACTCTGGCCATCCTCCAGAGCTGCTCCGCCACTCTGGCCGTCCTCCAGAGCTGCTCCGCCACTCTGGCCGTCCTCCAGAGCTGCTTCTCCTACGTCGCCAGCTTCCAGGTCGATTTCCGGAGCTGCTCCATCCTCGTCGCCAGTATCCAGGCCATCGTCCAGACCTGCACTGCCCTCCTGTCCAGCCTCCAGGCCATCCGCCTGAGGCTTCCTGTTTGGCCTCTGTTCGGCCTTTGTCCTGCCCCCGGGCCACTTGCCTCCAAATCCCTCCTCCAGGCCCCCTCCACCCACCCTGCTCGGTGTTCCTGTTCAGCTTGGTGGGACGTCAGGAGCCGTCCCTTGAGGGGAGGGTACTGTCATGGTCTGCCCCTGTCTGCCATGATTTTGCCCCTTTCAGCTCTAGTGTCTGCCCTCTTGGCCCTAGCCCTTGTATCTGCCATGGTCTGCCCCTGTGTCCTGGTCACCACCCCTTTCACTCCCCAGTCCTGCCATCCTCCTGCCAGCCACTAGATGCCCTTGGTCTTTCCTCCCTTCTCTGCTCCTTCCCTCCACACCTGCCTGTAATCAGCTCATCACCGGTCTCCTCACCTGCTTCCTATCAGCCACAGTATTTATCCCCAGTTTGCCATCCACTCTCCGCTGGATCATACATGCTGTTCATGCAAAGACTCAGCTACCATTCCGCCTGCCAGCCAGACTCCAGCCTCTGTCTCCAGTCCTCCTGCCTCGTCTGCTTCCCTCATCGGATCAGTTCAGCTCCCTGCTCTTTGGAACCTGCTCTGCCTGGCTCTCCTCAGCACTTTCCCTGTCCTGCCTTGGCCCAGCTTCGCGCCTTATCCTCAGCTCCAGGGCTCCGACTGCCTGCCCGGGTCCTTGCTCCAGCTTCCAGCTACCAGCTACCAGTACAGTAAATAAACTGTCTTTTGAACTGTGCTCCAGCCCCTTGTGTCTGTGTCTGCATTTTGGGTCCTCACCACACCTCACCGTAACAGTATGATCCAGCCAGTCATGGACCCAGCAGACACACCCTCACCAACTGGATTACAGACTATTTCCCTTTTTGCTTACTTTGCCCGTCAAGCAGCCTTGTCTGCTAGCAATCGGCCAGCTAGCTTCCTGCCTGCATCTTGCCACGTGATACAGCCTGCTAACCACCAGCCTGCATCGCAGCCTGTTTCCCGGCCTGCTAGCCTCCAGCCTGCACCTCGGTCTGCACTTCAGACTACTCGCAACCAGCCTGCACCCCGGACTGCTCGCAACCAGCCTGCACTCCAGTCGGTTAGGCTCGGGTTTGTGAGTCTGCAGCCTGCCTGTCCTGAGCCGGCTAGCTCACTACCTACCTGTCCTGATTCTGCATTCCCTGAGATTAATATGGATCTGCTGTGGAGCCACCCTGACGTCCAGCAGTCACCCTATGAAGGGACTCGCCTTGCCTTTTTCACGGGGAACCGCGGAGTCTCCAAAAGGAGGCGAGGTCCCCATGGCTCCCGACGCCACTGGCTCTCTCAGCAGCCCAGCGCCACAGAGCCTCCGCTGCCCAGCGCCACAGAGCCTCCGCTGCCCAGCGCCACAGAGCCTCCGCTGCCCAGCGCCACAGAGTCTCCGCTGCCCAGCGCTACAGAGTCTCCGTTCCCCAGCGCCACTATTGATGTCCAGACTGTCCCTGCTGGGCTGCAGCAATCTCCTGCCCCTGCTGAGCTGCAGCAATCTCCTGTTCTTGCTGAGCTGCAGCAATCTCCTGTTCCTGCTGAGCTGCAGCAGTCCCCTGCTCCTGCACCGCGGAAGCTCCCGGTCCCCGAGCTGCGGCGGTCTCCTGTCCCTGCTGGGCTGCAGCAATCTCCCGTCCCTGCTGAGCTGCAGCAATCTCCCGTCCCTGCTGAGCTGCAGCAGTCCCCTGCTCCTGCGCCGCGTAAGCTCCCAGGCTCTGAGCTGCGGTGGTCTCCTGTCCCTGCGCCGCGGAAGATCCTGGTCCCCGAGCTGCGGGGGTCTCCTGTCCCTACTGAGCTGCAGCAATCTCCTGTTCCTGCTGAGCTGCAGCAGTCCCCTGCTCCTGCGCCGCGTAAGCTCCCAGTCCTCGAGCTGCGGCGGTCCCCTGTTCCTATGCTGCAGCAATCTCCTGTCCCTGCTGAGCTGCAGCAATCTCCTGTTCCTGCTGAGCTGCAGCAGTCCCCCGCTCCTGCGCCGCGAAGGCTCCCAGTCCTCGAGCTGCGGCGGTCCCCTGTTCCTATGCTGCAAGAGCTTTCTGTTTCTGAGCTGTTTGAGCCTTCTGTTCCTGGGCTGCAACTGTCTTCGGTTCCGGTGTTGCAGCAATTCGCTGAGCCTGAATTGCAGCAGTCTTCAGTACCAGTTCTGCTGCAGTCTCCTGTGGCTGGGCTCCAGCAGCCTCCTGTTCCTCTGGCTCCTCCGGCCATGCCTGCCGTCATCCGGCCAGATTCCCTACCATCGGCCGCATTTGCCGACGCCCTACTATTCCCCGTCGGCCATCTCCGCCGACGGCCACTGCAGGACTCCGGTCCTGCATTCCAGTCCCTGGTCAGCTCCAGCGACTCTAGTGATTCCAGTGCCTCTAGTGATTCCAGTGACTCCGATGACACCGTCGACTCCAGTGACACTGACTACTCCAGTGACACCGACAATTTCTATGTCTCCTGTGACTCCTGTAACACCGGTGCCGGTCCTGCTTTCCAGTCTCCGGTTTCCGGTCCTGTACTCCAGTCTCCGGCCCCCGGTCCTGCTTTCCAGTCTTTGGTTTCCGGACCTGCACTCCAGTCTCCGGCCTCCGGCCCTGCACTCCAGTCTCCGGCCTCCGCCCCTGCACTCCAGTCTCCGGCCTCCGGCCCTGCACTCCAGTCTCCGGCCTCCGGTCCTGCACTCCAGTCTCCGGTTTCCAGTCCTGCACTCCAGTTTCCAGTTTCCGGCCCTGCACTCCAGTCTCCGGCCTCCGGTCCTGTACTCCAGTCTCCGGCCTCCGGTCCTGTACTCCAGTCTCCGGCCTCCGATCCGGTACTCCAGTCTCCGGCCTCTGCTCCTGCATTCCAGTCTCCGGCTTCCGGTCCTGCACTCCCGACGCTGGAAGCTGATCCCGCAACCTGCCCCGACCTGCAGCCGAATCTTCTGGTGCTTGCTGCATTTCCTGACCTCCAGCTTCGTCATCGACTTCCTGACCTCCAGCTACGTCGTCGATCTCCTGAGCGGCCCAGCCAACGTCGTCGACCTCCTGAGCGGTCCCGCCTACGTCGCCGGCCTCTGGTGTGGTCCTGCCTACATCGTCGACCTCCTGCGCGGTCCCGTCTGTGTCGCCGGTCTCCTGGTTATCCTCCTGGGCGACTCCGCCTGTGTGTTCGTCCTCCTGCCCGTCCTCCAGAGCTGCTCCGCCACTCTGGTCGTCCTCCTGCCCGTCCTCCAGAGCTGCTCCGCCACTCTGGTCATCCTCCGGCTCGTCCTCCAGAGCTGCTCCGCCACTCTGGTCGTCCTCCTGCTCGTCCTCCAGAGCTGTTACGCCACTCTGGTCGTCCTCCTGCCCGTCCTCCAGAGCTGCTCCGTCACTCTGGTCGTCCTCCAGAGCTGCTCCGCCACTCTGGTCGTCCTCCAGAGCTGCTTCGTCACTCTGGTCGTCCTCCAGAGCTGCTCCGTCACTCTGGTCGTCCTCCAGAGCTGCTCCGCCACTCTGGTCGTCCTCCTGCCCGTCCTCCAGAGCTGCTCCGCCACTCTGGCCATCCTCCAGAGCTGCTCCGCCACTCTGGCCGTCCTCCAGAGCTGCTCCGCCACTCTGGCCGTCCTCCAGAGCTGCTTCTCCTACGTCGCCAGCTTCCAGGTCGATTTCCGGAGCTGCTCCATCCTCGTCGCCAGTATCCAGGCCATCGTCCAGACCTGCACTGCCCTCCTGTCCAGCCTCCAGGCCATCCGCCTGAGGCTTCCTGTTTGGCCTCTGTTCGGCCTTTGTCCTGCCCCCGGGCCACTTGCCTCCAAATCCCTCCTCCAGGCCCCCTCCACCCACCCTGCTCGGTGTTCCTGTTCAGCTTGGTGGGACGTCAGGAGCCGTCCCTTGAGGGGAGGGTACTGTCATGGTCTGCCCCTGTCTGCCATGATTTTGCCCCTTTCAGCTCTAGTGTCTGCCCTCTTGGCCCTAGCCCTTGTATCTGCCATGGTCTGCCCCTGTGTCCTGGTCACCACCCCTTTCACTCCCCAGTCCTGCCATCCTCCTGCCAGCCACTAGATGCCCTTGGTCTTTCCTCCCTTCTCTGCTCCTTCCCTCCACACCTGCCTGTAATCAGCTCATCACCGGTCTCCTCACCTGCTTCCTATCAGCCACAGTATTTATCCCCAGTTTGCCATCCACTCTCCGCTGGATCATACATGCTGTTCATGCAAAGACTCAGCTACCATTCCGCCTGCCAGCCAGACTCCAGCCTCTGTCTCCAGTCCTCCTGCCTCGTCTGCTTCCCTCATCGGATCAGTTCAGCTCCCTGCTCTTTGGAACCTGCTCTGCCTGGCTCTCCTCAGCACTTTCCCTGTCCTGCCTTGGCCCAGCTTCGCGCCTTATCCTCAGCTCCAGGGCTCCGACTGCCTGCCCGGGTCCTTGCTCCAGCTTCCAGCTACCAGCTACCAGTACAGTAAATAAACTGTCTTTTGAACTGTGCTCCAGCCCCTTGTGTCTGTGTCTGCATTTTGGGTCCTCACCACACCTCACCGTAACAGTATGATCCAGCCAGTCATGGACCCAGCAGACACACCCTCACCAACTGGATTACAGACTATTTCCCTTTTTGCTTACTTTGCCCGTCAAGCAGCCTTGTCTGCTAGCAATCGGCCAGCTAGCTTCCTGCCTGCATCTTGCCACGTGATACAGCCTGCTAACCACCAGCCTGCATCGCAGCCTGTTTCCCGGCCTGCTAGCCTCCAGCCTGCACCTCGGTCTGCACTTCAGACTACTCGCAACCAGCCTGCACCCCGGACTGCTCGCAACCAGCCTGCACTCCAGTCGGTTAGGCTCGGGTTTGTGAGTCTGCAGCCTGCCTGTCCTGAGCCGGCTAGCTCACTACCTACCTGTCCTGATTCTGCATTCCCTGAGATTAATATGGATCTGCTGTGGAGCCACCCTGACGTCCAGCAGTCACCCTATGAAGGGACTCGCCTTGCCTTTTTCACGGGGAACCGCGGAGTCTCCAAAAGGAGGCGAGGTCCCCATGGCTCCCGACGCCACTGGCTCTCTCAGCAGCCCAGCGCCACAGAGCCTCCGCTGCCCAGCGCCACAGAGCCTCCGCTGCCCAGCGCCACAGAGCCTCCGCTGCCCAGCGCCACAGAGTCTCCGCTGCCCAGCGCTACAGAGTCTCCGTTCCCCAGCGCCACTATTGATGTCCAGACTGTCCCTGCTGGGCTGCAGCAATCTCCTGCCCCTGCTGAGCTGCAGCAATCTCCTGTTCTTGCTGAGCTGCAGCAATCTCCTGTTCCTGCTGAGCTGCAGCAGTCCCCTGCTCCTGCACCGCGGAAGCTCCCGGTCCCCGAGCTGCGGCGGTCTCCTGTCCCTGCTGGGCTGCAGCAATCTCCCGTCCCTGCTGAGCTGCAGCAATCTCCCGTCCCTGCTGAGCTGCAGCAGTCCCCTGCTCCTGCGCCGCGTAAGCTCCCAGGCTCTGAGCTGCGGTGGTCTCCTGTCCCTGCGCCGCGGAAGATCCTGGTCCCCGAGCTGCGGGGGTCTCCTGTCCCTACTGAGCTGCAGCAATCTCCTGTTCCTGCTGAGCTGCAGCAGTCCCCTGCTCCTGCGCCGCGTAAGCTCCCAGTCCTCGAGCTGCGGCGGTCCCCTGTTCCTATGCTGCAGCAATCTCCTGTCCCTGCTGAGCTGCAGCAATCTCCTGTTCCTGCTGAGCTGCAGCAGTCCCCCGCTCCTGCGCCGCGAAGGCTCCCAGTCCTCGAGCTGCGGCGGTCCCCTGTTCCTATGCTGCAAGAGCTTTCTGTTTCTGAGCTGTTTGAGCCTTCTGTTCCTGGGCTGCAACTGTCTTCGGTTCCGGTGTTGCAGCAATTCGCTGAGCCTGAATTGCAGCAGTCTTCAGTACCAGTTCTGCTGCAGTCTCCTGTGGCTGGGCTCCAGCAGCCTCCTGTTCCTCTGGCTCCTCCGGCCATGCCTGCCGTCATCCGGCCAGATTCCCTACCATCGGCCGCATTTGCCGACGCCCTACTATTCCCCGTCGGCCATCTCCGCCGACGGCCACTGCAGGACTCCGGTCCTGCATTCCAGTCCCTGGTCAGCTCCAGCGACTCTAGTGATTCCAGTGCCTCTAGTGATTCCAGTGACTCCGATGACACCGTCGACTCCAGTGACACTGACTACTCCAGTGACACCGACAATTTCTATGTCTCCTGTGACTCCTGTAACACCGGTGCCGGTCCTGCTTTCCAGTCTCCGGTTTCCGGTCCTGTACTCCAGTCTCCGGCCCCCGGTCCTGCTTTCCAGTCTTTGGTTTCCGGACCTGCACTCCAGTCTCCGGCCTCCGGCCCTGCACTCCAGTCTCCGGCCTCCGCCCCTGCACTCCAGTCTCCGGCCTCCGGCCCTGCACTCCAGTCTCCGGCCTCCGGTCCTGCACTCCAGTCTCCGGTTTCCAGTCCTGCACTCCAGTTTCCAGTTTCCGGCCCTGCACTCCAGTCTCCGGCCTCCGGTCCTGTACTCCAGTCTCCGGCCTCCGGTCCTGTACTCCAGTCTCCGGCCTCCGATCCGGTACTCCAGTCTCCGGCCTCTGCTCCTGCATTCCAGTCTCCGGCTTCCGGTCCTGCACTCCCGACGCTGGAAGCTGATCCCGCAACCTGCCCCGACCTGCAGCCGAATCTTCTGGTGCTTGCTGCATTTCCTGACCTCCAGCTTCGTCATCGACTTCCTGACCTCCAGCTACGTCGTCGATCTCCTGAGCGGCCCAGCCAACGTCGTCGACCTCCTGAGCGGTCCCGCCTACGTCGCCGGCCTCTGGTGTGGTCCTGCCTACATCGTCGACCTCCTGCGCGGTCCCGTCTGTGTCGCCGGTCTCCTGGTTATCCTCCTGGGCGACTCCGCCTGTGTGTTCGTCCTCCTGCCCGTCCTCCAGAGCTGCTCCGCCACTCTGGTCGTCCTCCTGCCCGTCCTCCAGAGCTGCTCCGCCACTCTGGTCGTCCTCCGGCTCGTCCTCCAGAGCTGCTCCGCCACTCTGGTCGTCCTCCTGCTCGTCCTCCAGAGCTGTTACGCCACTCTGGTCGTCCTCCTGCCCGTCCTCCAGAGCTGCTCCGTCACTCTGGTCGTCCTCCAGAGCTGCTCCGCCACTCTGGTCGTCCTCCAGAGCTGCTTCGTCACTCTGGTCGTCCTCCAGAGCTGCTCCGTCACTCTGGTCGTCCTCCAGAGCTGCTCCGCCACTCTGGTCGTCCTCCTGCCCGTCCTCCAGAGCTGCTCCGCCACTCTGGCCATCCTCCAGAGCTGCTCCGCCACTCTGGCCGTCCTCCAGAGCTGCTCCGCCACTCTGGCCGTCCTCCAGAGCTGCTTCTCCTACGTCGCCAGCTTCCAGGTCGATTTCCGGAGCTGCTCCATCCTCGTCGCCAGTATCCAGGCCATCGTCCAGACCTGCACTGCCCTCCTGTCCAGCCTCCAGGCCATCCGCCTGAGGCTTCCTGTTTGGCCTCTGTTCGGCCTTTGTCCTGCCCCCGGGCCACTTGCCTCCAAATCCCTCCTCCAGGCCCCCTCCACCCACCCTGCTCGGTGTTCCTGTTCAGCTTGGTGGGACGTCAGGAGCCGTCCCTTGAGGGGAGGGTACTGTCATGGTCTGCCCCTGTCTGCCATGATTTTGCCCCTTTCAGCTCTAGTGTCTGCCCTCTTGGCCCTAGCCCTTGTATCTGCCATGGTCTGCCCCTGTGTCCTGGTCACCACCCCTTTCACTCCCCAGTCCTGCCATCCTCCTGCCAGCCACTAGATGCCCTTGGTCTTTCCTCCCTTCTCTGCTCCTTCCCTCCACACCTGCCTGTAATCAGCTCATCACCGGTCTCCTCACCTGCTTCCTATCAGCCACAGTATTTATCCCCAGTTTGCCATCCACTCTCCGCTGGATCATACATGCTGTTCATGCAAAGACTCAGCTACCATTCCGCCTGCCAGCCAGACTCCAGCCTCTGTCTCCAGTCCTCCTGCCTCGTCTGCTTCCCTCATCGGATCAGTTCAGCTCCCTGCTCTTTGGAACCTGCTCTGCCTGGCTCTCCTCAGCACTTTCCCTGTCCTGCCTTGGCCCAGCTTCGCGCCTTATCCTCAGCTCCAGGGCTCCGACTGCCTGCCCGGGTCCTTGCTCCAGCTTCCAGCTACCAGCTACCAGTACAGTAAATAAACTGTCTTTTGAACTGTGCTCCAGCCCCTTGTGTCTGTGTCTGCATTTTGGGTCCTCACCACACCTCACCGTAACAGTATGATCCAGCCAGTCATGGACCCAGCAGACACACCCTCACCAACTGGATTACAGACTATTTCCCTTTTTGCTTACTTTGCCCGTCAAGCAGCCTTGTCTGCTAGCAATCGGCCAGCTAGCTTCCTGCCTGCATCTTGCCACGTGATACAGCCTGCTAACCACCAGCCTGCATCGCAGCCTGTTTCCCGGCCTGCTAGCCTCCAGCCTGCACCTCGGTCTGCACTTCAGACTACTCGCAACCAGCCTGCACCCCGGACTGCTCGCAACCAGCCTGCACTCCAGTCGGTTAGGCTCGGGTTTGTGAGTCTGCAGCCTGCCTGTCCTGAGCCGGCTAGCTCACTACCTACCTGTCCTGATTCTGCATTCCCTGAGATTAATATGGATCTGCTGTGGAGCCACCCTGACGTCCAGCAGTCACCCTATGAAGGGACTCGCCTTGCCTTTTTCACGGGGAACCGCGGAGTCTCCAAAAGGAGGCGAGGTCCCCATGGCTCCCGACGCCACTGGCTCTCTCAGCAGCCCAGCGCCACAGAGCCTCCGCTGCCCAGCGCCACAGAGCCTCCGCTGCCCAGCGCCACAGAGCCTCCGCTGCCCAGCGCCACAGAGTCTCCGCTGCCCAGCGCTACAGAGTCTCCGTTCCCCAGCGCCACTATTGATGTCCAGACTGTCCCTGCTGGGCTGCAGCAATCTCCTGCCCCTGCTGAGCTGCAGCAATCTCCTGTTCTTGCTGAGCTGCAGCAATCTCCTGTTCCTGCTGAGCTGCAGCAGTCCCCTGCTCCTGCACCGCGGAAGCTCCCGGTCCCCGAGCTGCGGCGGTCTCCTGTCCCTGCTGGGCTGCAGCAATCTCCCGTCCCTGCTGAGCTGCAGCAATCTCCCGTCCCTGCTGAGCTGCAGCAGTCCCCTGCTCCTGCGCCGCGTAAGCTCCCAGGCTCTGAGCTGCGGTGGTCTCCTGTCCCTGCGCCGCGGAAGATCCTGGTCCCCGAGCTGCGGGGGTCTCCTGTCCCTACTGAGCTGCAGCAATCTCCTGTTCCTGCTGAGCTGCAGCAGTCCCCTGCTCCTGCGCCGCGTAAGCTCCCAGTCCTCGAGCTGCGGCGGTCCCCTGTTCCTATGCTGCAGCAATCTCCTGTCCCTGCTGAGCTGCAGCAATCTCCTGTTCCTGCTGAGCTGCAGCAGTCCCCCGCTCCTGCGCCGCGAAGGCTCCCAGTCCTCGAGCTGCGGCGGTCCCCTGTTCCTATGCTGCAAGAGCTTTCTGTTTCTGAGCTGTTTGAGCCTTCTGTTCCTGGGCTGCAACTGTCTTCGGTTCCGGTGTTGCAGCAATTCGCTGAGCCTGAATTGCAGCAGTCTTCAGTACCAGTTCTGCTGCAGTCTCCTGTGGCTGGGCTCCAGCAGCCTCCTGTTCCTCTGGCTCCTCCGGCCATGCCTGCCGTCATCCGGCCAGATTCCCTACCATCGGCCGCATTTGCCGACGCCCTACTATTCCCCGTCGGCCATCTCCGCCGACGGCCACTGCAGGACTCCGGTCCTGCATTCCAGTCCCTGGTCAGCTCCAGCGACTCTAGTGATTCCAGTGCCTCTAGTGATTCCAGTGACTCCGATGACACCGTCGACTCCAGTGACACTGACTACTCCAGTGACACCGACAATTTCTATGTCTCCTGTGACTCCTGTAACACCGGTGCCGGTCCTGCTTTCCAGTCTCCGGTTTCCGGTCCTGTACTCCAGTCTCCGGCCCCCGGTCCTGCTTTCCAGTCTTTGGTTTCCGGACCTGCACTCCAGTCTCCGGCCTCCGGCCCTGCACTCCAGTCTCCGGCCTCCGCCCCTGCACTCCAGTCTCCGGCCTCCGGCCCTGCACTCCAGTCTCCGGCCTCCGGTCCTGCACTCCAGTCTCCGGTTTCCAGTCCTGCACTCCAGTTTCCAGTTTCCGGCCCTGCACTCCAGTCTCCGGCCTCCGGTCCTGTACTCCAGTCTCCGGCCTCCGGTCCTGTACTCCAGTCTCCGGCCTCCGATCCGGTACTCCAGTCTCCGGCCTCTGCTCCTGCATTCCAGTCTCCGGCTTCCGGTCCTGCACTCCCGACGCTGGAAGCTGATCCCGCAACCTGCCCCGACCTGCAGCCGAATCTTCTGGTGCTTGCTGCATTTCCTGACCTCCAGCTTCGTCATCGACTTCCTGACCTCCAGCTACGTCGTCGATCTCCTGAGCGGCCCAGCCAACGTCGTCGACCTCCTGAGCGGTCCCGCCTACGTCGCCGGCCTCTGGTGTGGTCCTGCCTACATCGTCGACCTCCTGCGCGGTCCCGTCTGTGTCGCCGGTCTCCTGGTTATCCTCCTGGGCGACTCCGCCTGTGTGTTCGTCCTCCTGCCCGTCCTCCAGAGCTGCTCCGCCACTCTGGTCGTCCTCCTGCCCGTCCTCCAGAGCTGCTCCGCCACTCTGGTCATCCTCCGGCTCGTCCTCCAGAGCTGCTCCGCCACTCTGGTCGTCCTCCTGCTCGTCCTCCAGAGCTGTTACGCCACTCTGGTCGTCCTCCTGCCCGTCCTCCAGAGCTGCTCCGTCACTCTGGTCGTCCTCCAGAGCTGCTCCGCCACTCTGGTCGTCCTCCAGAGCTGCTTCGTCACTCTGGTCGTCCTCCAGAGCTGCTCCGTCACTCTGGTCGTCCTCCAGAGCTGCTCCGCCACTCTGGTCGTCCTCCTGCCCGTCCTCCAGAGCTGCTCCGCCACTCTGGCCATCCTCCAGAGCTGCTCCGCCACTCTGGCCGTCCTCCAGAGCTGCTCCGCCACTCTGGCCGTCCTCCAGAGCTGCTTCTCCTACGTCGCCAGCTTCCAGGTCGATTTCCGGAGCTGCTCCATCCTCGTCGCCAGTATCCAGGCCATCGTCCAGACCTGCACTGCCCTCCTGTCCAGCCTCCAGGCCATCCGCCTGAGGCTTCCTGTTTGGCCTCTGTTCGGCCTTTGTCCTGCCCCCGGGCCACTTGCCTCCAAATCCCTCCTCCAGGCCCCCTCCACCCACCCTGCTCGGTGTTCCTGTTCAGCTTGGTGGGACGTCAGGAGCCGTCCCTTGAGGGGAGGGTACTGTCATGGTCTGCCCCTGTCTGCCATGATTTTGCCCCTTTCAGCTCTAGTGTCTGCCCTCTTGGCCCTAGCCCTTGTATCTGCCATGGTCTGCCCCTGTGTCCTGGTCACCACCCCTTTCACTCCCCAGTCCTGCCATCCTCCTGCCAGCCACTAGATGCCCTTGGTCTTTCCTCCCTTCTCTGCTCCTTCCCTCCACACCTGCCTGTAATCAGCTCATCACCGGTCTCCTCACCTGCTTCCTATCAGCCACAGTATTTATCCCCAGTTTGCCATCCACTCTCCGCTGGATCATACATGCTGTTCATGCAAAGACTCAGCTACCATTCCGCCTGCCAGCCAGACTCCAGCCTCTGTCTCCAGTCCTCCTGCCTCGTCTGCTTCCCTCATCGGATCAGTTCAGCTCCCTGCTCTTTGGAACCTGCTCTGCCTGGCTCTCCTCAGCACTTTCCCTGTCCTGCCTTGGCCCAGCTTCGCGCCTTATCCTCAGCTCCAGGGCTCCGACTGCCTGCCCGGGTCCTTGCTCCAGCTTCCAGCTACCAGCTACCAGTACAGTAAATAAACTGTCTTTTGAACTGTGCTCCAGCCCCTTGTGTCTGTGTCTGCATTTTGGGTCCTCACCACACCTCACCGTAACAGTATGATCCAGCCAGTCATGGACCCAGCAGACACACCCTCACCAACTGGATTACAGACTATTTCCCTTTTTGCTTACTTTGCCCGTCAAGCAGCCTTGTCTGCTAGCAATCGGCCAGCTAGCTTCCTGCCTGCATCTTGCCACGTGATACAGCCTGCTAACCACCAGCCTGCATCGCAGCCTGTTTCCCGGCCTGCTAGCCTCCAGCCTGCACCTCGGTCTGCACTTCAGACTACTCGCAACCAGCCTGCACCCCGGACTGCTCGCAACCAGCCTGCACTCCAGTCGGTTAGGCTCGGGTTTGTGAGTCTGCAGCCTGCCTGTCCTGAGCCGGCTAGCTCACTACCTACCTGTCCTGATTCTGCATTCCCTGAGATTAATATGGATCTGCTGTGGAGCCACCCTGACGTCCAGCAGTCACCCTATGAAGGGACTCGCCTTGCCTTTTTCACGGGGAACCGCGGAGTCTCCAAAAGGAGGCGAGGTCCCCATGGCTCCCGACGCCACTGGCTCTCTCAGCAGCCCAGCGCCACAGAGCCTCCGCTGCCCAGCGCCACAGAGCCTCCGCTGCCCAGCGCCACAGAGCCTCCGCTGCCCAGCGCCACAGAGTCTCCGCTGCCCAGCGCTACAGAGTCTCCGTTCCCCAGCGCCACTATTGATGTCCAGACTGTCCCTGCTGGGCTGCAGCAATCTCCTGCCCCTGCTGAGCTGCAGCAATCTCCTGTTCTTGCTGAGCTGCAGCAATCTCCTGTTCCTGCTGAGCTGCAGCAGTCCCCTGCTCCTGCACCGCGGAAGCTCCCGGTCCCCGAGCTGCGGCGGTCTCCTGTCCCTGCTGGGCTGCAGCAATCTCCCGTCCCTGCTGAGCTGCAGCAATCTCCCGTCCCTGCTGAGCTGCAGCAGTCCCCTGCTCCTGCGCCGCGTAAGCTCCCAGGCTCTGAGCTGCGGTGGTCTCCTGTCCCTGCGCCGCGGAAGATCCTGGTCCCCGAGCTGCGGGGGTCTCCTGTCCCTACTGAGCTGCAGCAATCTCCTGTTCCTGCTGAGCTGCAGCAGTCCCCTGCTCCTGCGCCGCGTAAGCTCCCAGTCCTCGAGCTGCGGCGGTCCCCTGTTCCTATGCTGCAGCAATCTCCTGTCCCTGCTGAGCTGCAGCAATCTCCTGTTCCTGCTGAGCTGCAGCAGTCCCCCGCTCCTGCGCCGCGAAGGCTCCCAGTCCTCGAGCTGCGGCGGTCCCCTGTTCCTATGCTGCAAGAGCTTTCTGTTTCTGAGCTGTTTGAGCCTTCTGTTCCTGGGCTGCAACTGTCTTCGGTTCCGGTGTTGCAGCAATTCGCTGAGCCTGAATTGCAGCAGTCTTCAGTACCAGTTCTGCTGCAGTCTCCTGTGGCTGGGCTCCAGCAGCCTCCTGTTCCTCTGGCTCCTCCGGCCATGCCTGCCGTCATCCGGCCAGATTCCCTACCATCGGCCGCATTTGCCGACGCCCTACTATTCCCCGTCGGCCATCTCCGCCGACGGCCACTGCAGGACTCCGGTCCTGCATTCCAGTCCCTGGTCAGCTCCAGCGACTCTAGTGATTCCAGTGCCTCTAGTGATTCCAGTGACTCCGATGACACCGTCGACTCCAGTGACACTGACTACTCCAGTGACACCGACAATTTCTATGTCTCCTGTGACTCCTGTAACACCGGTGCCGGTCCTGCTTTCCAGTCTCCGGTTTCCGGTCCTGTACTCCAGTCTCCGGCCCCCGGTCCTGCTTTCCAGTCTTTGGTTTCCGGACCTGCACTCCAGTCTCCGGCCTCCGGCCCTGCACTCCAGTCTCCGGCCTCCGCCCCTGCACTCCAGTCTCCGGCCTCCGGCCCTGCACTCCAGTCTCCGGCCTCCGGTCCTGCACTCCAGTCTCCGGTTTCCAGTCCTGCACTCCAGTTTCCAGTTTCCGGCCCTGCACTCCAGTCTCCGGCCTCCGGTCCTGTACTCCAGTCTCCGGCCTCCGGTCCTGTACTCCAGTCTCCGGCCTCCGATCCGGTACTCCAGTCTCCGGCCTCTGCTCCTGCATTCCAGTCTCCGGCTTCCGGTCCTGCACTCCCGACGCTGGAAGCTGATCCCGCAACCTGCCCCGACCTGCAGCCGAATCTTCTGGTGCTTGCTGCATTTCCTGACCTCCAGCTTCGTCATCGACTTCCTGACCTCCAGCTACGTCGTCGATCTCCTGAGCGGCCCAGCCAACGTCGTCGACCTCCTGAGCGGTCCCGCCTACGTCGCCGGCCTCTGGTGTGGTCCTGCCTACATCGTCGACCTCCTGCGCGGTCCCGTCTGTGTCGCCGGTCTCCTGGTTATCCTCCTGGGCGACTCCGCCTGTGTGTTCGTCCTCCTGCCCGTCCTCCAGAGCTGCTCCGCCACTCTGGTCGTCCTCCTGCCCGTCCTCCAGAGCTGCTCCGCCACTCTGGTCGTCCTCCGGCTCGTCCTCCAGAGCTGCTCCGCCACTCTGGTCGTCCTCCTGCTCGTCCTCCAGAGCTGTTACGCCACTCTGGTCGTCCTCCTGCCCGTCCTCCAGAGCTGCTCCGTCACTCTGGTCGTCCTCCAGAGCTGCTCCGCCACTCTGGTCGTCCTCCAGAGCTGCTTCGTCACTCTGGTCGTCCTCCAGAGCTGCTCCGTCACTCTGGTCGTCCTCCAGAGCTGCTCCGCCACTCTGGTCGTCCTCCTGCCCGTCCTCCAGAGCTGCTCCGCCACTCTGGCCATCCTCCAGAGCTGCTCCGCCACTCTGGCCGTCCTCCAGAGCTGCTCCGCCACTCTGGCCGTCCTCCAGAGCTGCTTCTCCTACGTCGCCAGCTTCCAGGTCGATTTCCGGAGCTGCTCCATCCTCGTCGCCAGTATCCAGGCCATCGTCCAGACCTGCACTGCCCTCCTGTCCAGCCTCCAGGCCATCCGCCTGAGGCTTCCTGTTTGGCCTCTGTTCGGCCTTTGTCCTGCCCCCGGGCCACTTGCCTCCAAATCCCTCCTCCAGGCCCCCTCCACCCACCCTGCTCGGTGTTCCTGTTCAGCTTGGTGGGACGTCAGGAGCCGTCCCTTGAGGGGAGGGTACTGTCATGGTCTGCCCCTGTCTGCCATGATTTTGCCCCTTTCAGCTCTAGTGTCTGCCCTCTTGGCCCTAGCCCTTGTATCTGCCATGGTCTGCCCCTGTGTCCTGGTCACCACCCCTTTCACTCCCCAGTCCTGCCATCCTCCTGCCAGCCACTAGATGCCCTTGGTCTTTCCTCCCTTCTCTGCTCCTTCCCTCCACACCTGCCTGTAATCAGCTCATCACCGGTCTCCTCACCTGCTTCCTATCAGCCACAGTATTTATCCCCAGTTTGCCATCCACTCTCCGCTGGATCATACATGCTGTTCATGCAAAGACTCAGCTACCATTCCGCCTGCCAGCCAGACTCCAGCCTCTGTCTCCAGTCCTCCTGCCTCGTCTGCTTCCCTCATCGGATCAGTTCAGCTCCCTGCTCTTTGGAACCTGCTCTGCCTGGCTCTCCTCAGCACTTTCCCTGTCCTGCCTTGGCCCAGCTTCGCGCCTTATCCTCAGCTCCAGGGCTCCGACTGCCTGCCCGGGTCCTTGCTCCAGCTTCCAGCTACCAGCTACCAGTACAGTAAATAAACTGTCTTTTGAACTGTGCTCCAGCCCCTTGTGTCTGTGTCTGCATTTTGGGTCCTCACCACACCTCACCGTAACAGTATGATCCAGCCAGTCATGGACCCAGCAGACACACCCTCACCAACTGGATTACAGACTATTTCCCTTTTTGCTTACTTTGCCCGTCAAGCAGCCTTGTCTGCTAGCAATCGGCCAGCTAGCTTCCTGCCTGCATCTTGCCACGTGATACAGCCTGCTAACCACCAGCCTGCATCGCAGCCTGTTTCCCGGCCTGCTAGCCTCCAGCCTGCACCTCGGTCTGCACTTCAGACTACTCGCAACCAGCCTGCACCCCGGACTGCTCGCAACCAGCCTGCACTCCAGTCGGTTAGGCTCGGGTTTGTGAGTCTGCAGCCTGCCTGTCCTGAGCCGGCTAGCTCACTACCTACCTGTCCTGATTCTGCATTCCCTGAGATTAATATGGATCTGCTGTGGAGCCACCCTGACGTCCAGCAGTCACCCTATGAAGGGACTCGCCTTGCCTTTTTCACGGGGAACCGCGGAGTCTCCAAAAGGAGGCGAGGTCCCCATGGCTCCCGACGCCACTGGCTCTCTCAGCAGCCCAGCGCCACAGAGCCTCCGCTGCCCAGCGCCACAGAGCCTCCGCTGCCCAGCGCCACAGAGCCTCCGCTGCCCAGCGCCACAGAGTCTCCGCTGCCCAGCGCTACAGAGTCTCCGTTCCCCAGCGCCACTATTGATGTCCAGACTGTCCCTGCTGGGCTGCAGCAATCTCCTGCCCCTGCTGAGCTGCAGCAATCTCCTGTTCTTGCTGAGCTGCAGCAATCTCCTGTTCCTGCTGAGCTGCAGCAGTCCCCTGCTCCTGCACCGCGGAAGCTCCCGGTCCCCGAGCTGCGGCGGTCTCCTGTCCCTGCTGGGCTGCAGCAATCTCCCGTCCCTGCTGAGCTGCAGCAATCTCCCGTCCCTGCTGAGCTGCAGCAGTCCCCTGCTCCTGCGCCGCGTAAGCTCCCAGGCTCTGAGCTGCGGTGGTCTCCTGTCCCTGCGCCGCGGAAGATCCTGGTCCCCGAGCTGCGGGGGTCTCCTGTCCCTACTGAGCTGCAGCAATCTCCTGTTCCTGCTGAGCTGCAGCAGTCCCCTGCTCCTGCGCCGCGTAAGCTCCCAGTCCTCGAGCTGCGGCGGTCCCCTGTTCCTATGCTGCAGCAATCTCCTGTCCCTGCTGAGCTGCAGCAATCTCCTGTTCCTGCTGAGCTGCAGCAGTCCCCCGCTCCTGCGCCGCGAAGGCTCCCAGTCCTCGAGCTGCGGCGGTCCCCTGTTCCTATGCTGCAAGAGCTTTCTGTTTCTGAGCTGTTTGAGCCTTCTGTTCCTGGGCTGCAACTGTCTTCGGTTCCGGTGTTGCAGCAATTCGCTGAGCCTGAATTGCAGCAGTCTTCAGTACCAGTTCTGCTGCAGTCTCCTGTGGCTGGGCTCCAGCAGCCTCCTGTTCCTCTGGCTCCTCCGGCCATGCCTGCCGTCATCCGGCCAGATTCCCTACCATCGGCCGCATTTGCCGACGCCCTACTATTCCCCGTCGGCCATCTCCGCCGACGGCCACTGCAGGACTCCGGTCCTGCATTCCAGTCCCTGGTCAGCTCCAGCGACTCTAGTGATTCCAGTGCCTCTAGTGATTCCAGTGACTCCGATGACACCGTCGACTCCAGTGACACTGACTACTCCAGTGACACCGACAATTTCTATGTCTCCTGTGACTCCTGTAACACCGGTGCCGGTCCTGCTTTCCAGTCTCCGGTTTCCGGTCCTGTACTCCAGTCTCCGGCCCCCGGTCCTGCTTTCCAGTCTTTGGTTTCCGGACCTGCACTCCAGTCTCTGGCCTCCGGCCCTGCACTCCAGTCTCCGGCCTCCGCCCCTGCACTCCAGTCTCCGGCCTCCGGCCCTGCACTCCAGTCTCCGGCCTCCGGTCCTGCACTCCAGTCTCCGGTTTCCAGTCCTGCACTCCAGTTTCCAGTTTCCGGCCCTGCACTCCAGTCTCCGGCCTCCGGTCCTGTACTCCAGTCTCCGGCCTCCGGTCCTGTACTCCAGTCTCCGGCCTCCGATCCGGTACTCCAGTCTCCGGCCTCTGCTCCTGCATTCCAGTCTCCGGCTTCCGGTCCTGCACTCCCGACGCTGGAAGCTGATCCCGCAACCTGCCCCGACCTGCAGCCGAATCTTCTGGTGCTTGCTGCATTTCCTGACCTCCAGCTTCGTCATCGACTTCCTGACCTCCAGCTACGTCGTCGATCTCCTGAGCGGCCCAGCCAACGTCGTCGACCTCCTGAGCGGTCCCGCCTACGTCGCCGGCCTCTGGTGTGGTCCTGCCTACATCGTCGACCTCCTGCGCGGTCCCGTCTGTGTCGCCGGTCTCCTGGTTATCCTCCTGGGCGACTCCGCCTGTGTGTTCGTCCTCCTGCCCGTCCTCCAGAGCTGCTCCGCCACTCTGGTCGTCCTCCTGCCCGTCCTCCAGAGCTGCTCCGCCACTCTGGTCGTCCTCCGGCTCGTCCTCCAGAGCTGCTCCGCCACTCTGGTCGTCCTCCTGCTCGTCCTCCAGAGCTGTTACGCCACTCTGGTCGTCCTCCTGCCCGTCCTCCAGAGCTGCTCCGTCACTCTGGTCGTCCTCCAGAGCTGCTCCGCCACTCTGGTCGTCCTCCAGAGCTGCTTCGTCACTCTGGTCGTCCTCCAGAGCTGCTCCGTCACTCTGGTCGTCCTCCAGAGCTGCTCCGCCACTCTGGTCGTCCTCCTGCCCGTCCTCCAGAGCTGCTCCGCCACTCTGGCCATCCTCCAGAGCTGCTCCGCCACTCTGGCCGTCCTCCAGAGCTGCTCCGCCACTCTGGCCGTCCTCCAGAGCTGCTTCTCCTACGTCGCCAGCTTCCAGGTCGATTTCCGGAGCTGCTCCATCCTCGTCGCCAGTATCCAGGCCATCGTCCAGACCTGCACTGCCCTCCTGTCCAGCCTCCAGGCCATCCGCCTGAGGCTTCCTGTTTGGCCTCTGTTCGGCCTTTGTCCTGCCCCCGGGCCACTTGCCTCCAAATCCCTCCTCCAGGCCCCCTCCACCCACCCTGCTCGGTGTTCCTGTTCAGCTTGGTGGGACGTCAGGAGCCGTCCCTTGAGGGGAGGGTACTGTCATGGTCTGCCCCTGTCTGCCATGATTTTGCCCCTTTCAGCTCTAGTGTCTGCCCTCTTGGCCCTAGCCCTTGTATCTGCCATGGTCTGCCCCTGTGTCCTGGTCACCACCCCTTTCACTCCCCAGTCCTGCCATCCTCCTGCCAGCCACTAGATGCCCTTGGTCTTTCCTCCCTTCTCTGCTCCTTCCCTCCACACCTGCCTGTAATCAGCTCATCACCGGTCTCCTCACCTGCTTCCTATCAGCCACAGTATTTATCCCCAGTTTGCCATCCACTCTCCGCTGGATCATACATGCTGTTCATGCAAAGACTCAGCTACCATTCCGCCTGCCAGCCAGACTCCAGCCTCTGTCTCCAGTCCTCCTGCCTCGTCTGCTTCCCTCATCGGATCAGTTCAGCTCCCTGCTCTTTGGAACCTGCTCTGCCTGGCTCTCCTCAGCACTTTCCCTGTCCTGCCTTGGCCCAGCTTCGCGCCTTATCCTCAGCTCCAGGGCTCCGACTGCCTGCCCGGGTCCTTGCTCCAGCTTCCAGCTACCAGCTACCAGTACAGTAAATAAACTGTCTTTTGAACTGTGCTCCAGCCCCTTGTGTCTGTGTCTGCATTTTGGGTCCTCACCACACCTCACCGTAACAGTATGATCCAGCCAGTCATGGACCCAGCAGACACACCCTCACCAACTGGATTACAGACTATTTCCCTTTTTGCTTACTTTGCCCGTCAAGCAGCCTTGTCTGCTAGCAATCGGCCAGCTAGCTTCCTGCCTGCATCTTGCCACGTGATACAGCCTGCTAACCACCAGCCTGCATCGCAGCCTGTTTCCCGGCCTGCTAGCCTCCAGCCTGCACCTCGGTCTGCACTTCAGACTACTCGCAACCAGCCTGCACCCCGGACTGCTCGCAACCAGCCTGCACTCCAGTCGGTTAGGCTCGGGTTTGTGAGTCTGCAGCCTGCCTGTCCTGAGCCGGCTAGCTCACTACCTACCTGTCCTGATTCTGCATTCCCTGAGATTAATATGGATCTGCTGTGGAGCCACCCTGACGTCCAGCAGTCACCCTATGAAGGGACTCGCCTTGCCTTTTTCACGGGGAACCGCGGAGTCTCCAAAAGGAGGCGAGGTCCCCATGGCTCCCGACGCCACTGGCTCTCTCAGCAGCCCAGCGCCACAGAGCCTCCGCTGCCCAGCGCCACAGAGCCTCCGCTGCCCAGCGCCACAGAGCCTCCGCTGCCCAGCGCCACAGAGTCTCCGCTGCCCAGCGCTACAGAGTCTCCGTTCCCCAGCGCCACTATTGATGTCCAGACTGTCCCTGCTGGGCTGCAGCAATCTCCTGCCCCTGCTGAGCTGCAGCAATCTCCTGTTCTTGCTGAGCTGCAGCAATCTCCTGTTCCTGCTGAGCTGCAGCAGTCCCCTGCTCCTGCACCGCGGAAGCTCCCGGTCCCCGAGCTGCGGCGGTCTCCTGTCCCTGCTGGGCTGCAGCAATCTCCCGTCCCTGCTGAGCTGCAGCAATCTCCCGTCCCTGCTGAGCTGCAGCAGTCCCCTGCTCCTGCGCCGCGTAAGCTCCCAGGCTCTGAGCTGCGGTGGTCTCCTGTCCCTGCGCCGCGGAAGATCCTGGTCCCCGAGCTGCGGGGGTCTCCTGTCCCTACTGAGCTGCAGCAATCTCCTGTTCCTGCTGAGCTGCAGCAGTCCCCTGCTCCTGCGCCGCGTAAGCTCCCAGTCCTCGAGCTGCGGCGGTCCCCTGTTCCTATGCTGCAGCAATCTCCTGTCCCTGCTGAGCTGCAGCAATCTCCTGTTCCTGCTGAGCTGCAGCAGTCCCCCGCTCCTGCGCCGCGAAGGCTCCCAGTCCTCGAGCTGCGGCGGTCCCCTGTTCCTATGCTGCAAGAGCTTTCTGTTTCTGAGCTGTTTGAGCCTTCTGTTCCTGGGCTGCAACTGTCTTCGGTTCCGGTGTTGCAGCAATTCGCTGAGCCTGAATTGCAGCAGTCTTCAGTACCAGTTCTGCTGCAGTCTCCTGTGGCTGGGCTCCAGCAGCCTCCTGTTCCTCTGGCTCCTCCGGCCATGCCTGCCGTCATCCGGCCAGATTCCCTACCATCGGCCGCATTTGCCGACGCCCTACTATTCCCCGTCGGCCATCTCCGCCGACGGCCACTGCAGGACTCCGGTCCTGCATTCCAGTCCCTGGTCAGCTCCAGCGACTCTAGTGATTCCAGTGCCTCTAGTGATTCCAGTGACTCCGATGACACCGTCGACTCCAGTGACACTGACTACTCCAGTGACACCGACAATTTCTATGTCTCCTGTGACTCCTGTAACACCGGTGCCGGTCCTGCTTTCCAGTCTCCGGTTTCCGGTCCTGTACTCCAGTCTCCGGCCCCCGGTCCTGCTTTCCAGTCTTTGGTTTCCGGACCTGCACTCCAGTCTCCGGCCTCCGGCCCTGCACTCCAGTCTCCGGCCTCCGCCCCTGCACTCCAGTCTCCGGCCTCCGGCCCTGCACTCCAGTCTCCGGCCTCCGGTCCTGCACTCCAGTCTCCGGTTTCCAGTCCTGCACTCCAGTTTCCAGTTTCCGGCCCTGCACTCCAGTCTCCGGCCTCCGGTCCTGTACTCCAGTCTCCGGCCTCCGGTCCTGTACTCCAGTCTCCGGCCTCCGATCCGGTACTCCAGTCTCCGGCCTCTGCTCCTGCATTCCAGTCTCCGGCTTCCGGTCCTGCACTCCCGACGCTGGAAGCTGATCCCGCAACCTGCCCCGACCTGCAGCCGAATCTTCTGGTGCTTGCTGCATTTCCTGACCTCCAGCTTCGTCATCGACTTCCTGACCTCCAGCTACGTCGTCGATCTCCTGAGCGGCCCAGCCAACGTCGTCGACCTCCTGAGCGGTCCCGCCTACGTCGCCGGCCTCTGGTGTGGTCCTGCCTACATCGTCGACCTCCTGCGCGGTCCCGTCTGTGTCGCCGGTCTCCTGGTTATCCTCCTGGGCGACTCCGCCTGTGTGTTCGTCCTCCTGCCCGTCCTCCAGAGCTGCTCCGCCACTCTGGTCGTCCTCCTGCCCGTCCTCCAGAGCTGCTCCGCCACTCTGGTCATCCTCCGGCTCGTCCTCCAGAGCTGCTCCGCCACTCTGGTCGTCCTCCTGCTCGTCCTCCAGAGCTGTTACGCCACTCTGGTCGTCCTCCTGCCCGTCCTCCAGAGCTGCTCCGTCACTCTGGTCGTCCTCCAGAGCTGCTCCGCCACTCTGGTCGTCCTCCAGAGCTGCTTCGTCACTCTGGTCGTCCTCCAGAGCTGCTCCGTCACTCTGGTCGTCCTCCAGAGCTGCTCCGCCACTCTGGTCGTCCTCCTGCCCGTCCTCCAGAGCTGCTCCGCCACTCTGGCCATCCTCCAGAGCTGCTCCGCCACTCTGGCCGTCCTCCAGAGCTGCTCCGCCACTCTGGCCGTCCTCCAGAGCTGCTTCTCCTACGTCGCCAGCTTCCAGGTCGATTTCCGGAGCTGCTCCATCCTCGTCGCCAGTATCCAGGCCATCGTCCAGACCTGCACTGCCCTCCTGTCCAGCCTCCAGGCCATCCGCCTGAGGCTTCCTGTTTGGCCTCTGTTCGGCCTTTGTCCTGCCCCCGGGCCACTTGCCTCCAAATCCCTCCTCCAGGCCCCCTCCACCCACCCTGCTCGGTGTTCCTGTTCAGCTTGGTGGGACGTCAGGAGCCGTCCCTTGAGGGGAGGGTACTGTCATGGTCTGCCCCTGTCTGCCATGATTTTGCCCCTTTCAGCTCTAGTGTCTGCCCTCTTGGCCCTAGCCCTTGTATCTGCCATGGTCTGCCCCTGTGTCCTGGTCACCACCCCTTTCACTCCCCAGTCCTGCCATCCTCCTGCCAGCCACTAGATGCCCTTGGTCTTTCCTCCCTTCTCTGCTCCTTCCCTCCACACCTGCCTGTAATCAGCTCATCACCGGTCTCCTCACCTGCTTCCTATCAGCCACAGTATTTATCCCCAGTTTGCCATCCACTCTCCGCTGGATCATACATGCTGTTCATGCAAAGACTCAGCTACCATTCCGCCTGCCAGCCAGACTCCAGCCTCTGTCTCCAGTCCTCCTGCCTCGTCTGCTTCCCTCATCGGATCAGTTCAGCTCCCTGCTCTTTGGAACCTGCTCTGCCTGGCTCTCCTCAGCACTTTCCCTGTCCTGCCTTGGCCCAGCTTCGCGCCTTATCCTCAGCTCCAGGGCTCCGACTGCCTGCCCGGGTCCTTGCTCCAGCTTCCAGCTACCAGCTACCAGTACAGTAAATAAACTGTCTTTTGAACTGTGCTCCAGCCCCTTGTGTCTGTGTCTGCATTTTGGGTCCTCACCACACCTCACCGTAACAGTATGATCCAGCCAGTCATGGACCCAGCAGACACACCCTCACCAACTGGATTACAGACTATTTCCCTTTTTGCTTACTTTGCCCGTCAAGCAGCCTTGTCTGCTAGCAATCGGCCAGCTAGCTTCCTGCCTGCATCTTGCCACGTGATACAGCCTGCTAACCACCAGCCTGCATCGCAGCCTGTTTCCCGGCCTGCTAGCCTCCAGCCTGCACCTCGGTCTGCACTTCAGACTACTCGCAACCAGCCTGCACCCCGGACTGCTCGCAACCAGCCTGCACTCCAGTCGGTTAGGCTCGGGTTTGTGAGTCTGCAGCCTGCCTGTCCTGAGCCGGCTAGCTCACTACCTACCTGTCCTGATTCTGCATTCCCTGAGATTAATATGGATCTGCTGTGGAGCCACCCTGACGTCCAGCAGTCACCCTATGAAGGGACTCGCCTTGCCTTTTTCACGGGGAACCGCGGAGTCTCCAAAAGGAGGCGAGGTCCCCATGGCTCCCGACGCCACTGGCTCTCTCAGCAGCCCAGCGCCACAGAGCCTCCGCTGCCCAGCGCCACAGAGCCTCCGCTGCCCAGCGCCACAGAGCCTCCGCTGCCCAGCGCCACAGAGTCTCCGCTGCCCAGCGCTACAGAGTCTCCGTTCCCCAGCGCCACTATTGATGTCCAGACTGTCCCTGCTGGGCTGCAGCAATCTCCTGCCCCTGCTGAGCTGCAGCAATCTCCTGTTCTTGCTGAGCTGCAGCAATCTCCTGTTCCTGCTGAGCTGCAGCAGTCCCCTGCTCCTGCACCGCGGAAGCTCCCGGTCCCCGAGCTGCGGCGGTCTCCTGTCCCTGCTGGGCTGCAGCAATCTCCCGTCCCTGCTGAGCTGCAGCAATCTCCCGTCCCTGCTGAGCTGCAGCAGTCCCCTGCTCCTGCGCCGCGTAAGCTCCCAGGCTCTGAGCTGCGGTGGTCTCCTGTCCCTGCGCCGCGGAAGATCCTGGTCCCCGAGCTGCGGGGGTCTCCTGTCCCTACTGAGCTGCAGCAATCTCCTGTTCCTGCTGAGCTGCAGCAGTCCCCTGCTCCTGCGCCGCGTAAGCTCCCAGTCCTCGAGCTGCGGCGGTCCCCTGTTCCTATGCTGCAGCAATCTCCTGTCCCTGCTGAGCTGCAGCAATCTCCTGTTCCTGCTGAGCTGCAGCAGTCCCCCGCTCCTGCGCCGCGAAGGCTCCCAGTCCTCGAGCTGCGGCGGTCCCCTGTTCCTATGCTGCAAGAGCTTTCTGTTTCTGAGCTGTTTGAGCCTTCTGTTCCTGGGCTGCAACTGTCTTCGGTTCCGGTGTTGCAGCAATTCGCTGAGCCTGAATTGCAGCAGTCTTCAGTACCAGTTCTGCTGCAGTCTCCTGTGGCTGGGCTCCAGCAGCCTCCTGTTCCTCTGGCTCCTCCGGCCATGCCTGCCGTCATCCGGCCAGATTCCCTACCATCGGCCGCATTTGCCGACGCCCTACTATTCCCCGTCGGCCATCTCCGCCGACGGCCACTGCAGGACTCCGGTCCTGCATTCCAGTCCCTGGTCAGCTCCAGCGACTCTAGTGATTCCAGTGCCTCTAGTGATTCCAGTGACTCCGATGACACCGTCGACTCCAGTGACACTGACTACTCCAGTGACACCGACAATTTCTATGTCTCCTGTGACTCCTGTAACACCGGTGCCGGTCCTGCTTTCCAGTCTCCGGTTTCCGGTCCTGTACTCCAGTCTCCGGCCCCCGGTCCTGCTTTCCAGTCTTTGGTTTCCGGACCTGCACTCCAGTCTCCGGCCTCCGGCCCTGCACTCCAGTCTCCGGCCTCCGCCCCTGCACTCCAGTCTCCGGCCTCCGGCCCTGCACTCCAGTCTCCGGCCTCCGGTCCTGCACTCCAGTCTCCGGTTTCCAGTCCTGCACTCCAGTTTCCAGTTTCCGGCCCTGCACTCCAGTCTCCGGCCTCCGGTCCTGTACTCCAGTCTCCGGCCTCCGGTCCTGTACTCCAGTCTCCGGCCTCCGATCCGGTACTCCAGTCTCCGGCCTCTGCTCCTGCATTCCAGTCTCCGGCTTCCGGTCCTGCACTCCCGACGCTGGAAGCTGATCCCGCAACCTGCCCCGACCTGCAGCCGAATCTTCTGGTGCTTGCTGCATTTCCTGACCTCCAGCTTCGTCATCGACTTCCTGACCTCCAGCTACGTCGTCGATCTCCTGAGCGGCCCAGCCAACGTCGTCGACCTCCTGAGCGGTCCCGCCTACGTCGCCGGCCTCTGGTGTGGTCCTGCCTACATCGTCGACCTCCTGCGCGGTCCCGTCTGTGTCGCCGGTCTCCTGGTTATCCTCCTGGGCGACTCCGCCTGTGTGTTCGTCCTCCTGCCCGTCCTCCAGAGCTGCTCCGCCACTCTGGTCGTCCTCCTGCCCGTCCTCCAGAGCTGCTCCGCCACTCTGGTCGTCCTCCGGCTCGTCCTCCAGAGCTGCTCCGCCACTCTGGTCGTCCTCCTGCTCGTCCTCCAGAGCTGTTACGCCACTCTGGTCGTCCTCCTGCCCGTCCTCCAGAGCTGCTCCGTCACTCTGGTCGTCCTCCAGAGCTGCTCCGCCACTCTGGTCGTCCTCCAGAGCTGCTTCGTCACTCTGGTCGTCCTCCAGAGCTGCTCCGTCACTCTGGTCGTCCTCCAGAGCTGCTCCGCCACTCTGGTCGTCCTCCTGCCCGTCCTCCAGAGCTGCTCCGCCACTCTGGCCATCCTCCAGAGCTGCTCCGCCACTCTGGCCGTCCTCCAGAGCTGCTCCGCCACTCTGGCCGTCCTCCAGAGCTGCTTCTCCTACGTCGCCAGCTTCCAGGTCGATTTCCGGAGCTGCTCCATCCTCGTCGCCAGTATCCAGGCCATCGTCCAGACCTGCACTGCCCTCCTGTCCAGCCTCCAGGCCATCCGCCTGAGGCTTCCTGTTTGGCCTCTGTTCGGCCTTTGTCCTGCCCCCGGGCCACTTGCCTCCAAATCCCTCCTCCAGGCCCCCTCCACCCACCCTGCTCGGTGTTCCTGTTCAGCTTGGTGGGACGTCAGGAGCCGTCCCTTGAGGGGAGGGTACTGTCATGGTCTGCCCCTGTCTGCCATGATTTTGCCCCTTTCAGCTCTAGTGTCTGCCCTCTTGGCCCTAGCCCTTGTATCTGCCATGGTCTGCCCCTGTGTCCTGGTCACCACCCCTTTCACTCCCCAGTCCTGCCATCCTCCTGCCAGCCACTAGATGCCCTTGGTCTTTCCTCCCTTCTCTGCTCCTTCCCTCCACACCTGCCTGTAATCAGCTCATCACCGGTCTCCTCACCTGCTTCCTATCAGCCACAGTATTTATCCCCAGTTTGCCATCCACTCTCCGCTGGATCATACATGCTGTTCATGCAAAGACTCAGCTACCATTCCGCCTGCCAGCCAGACTCCAGCCTCTGTCTCCAGTCCTCCTGCCTCGTCTGCTTCCCTCATCGGATCAGTTCAGCTCCCTGCTCTTTGGAACCTGCTCTGCCTGGCTCTCCTCAGCACTTTCCCTGTCCTGCCTTGGCCCAGCTTCGCGCCTTATCCTCAGCTCCAGGGCTCCGACTGCCTGCCCGGGTCCTTGCTCCAGCTTCCAGCTACCAGCTACCAGTACAGTAAATAAACTGTCTTTTGAACTGTGCTCCAGCCCCTTGTGTCTGTGTCTGCATTTTGGGTCCTCACCACACCTCACCGTAACAGTATGATCCAGCCAGTCATGGACCCAGCAGACACACCCTCACCAACTGGATTACAGACTATTTCCCTTTTTGCTTACTTTGCCCGTCAAGCAGCCTTGTCTGCTAGCAATCGGCCAGCTAGCTTCCTGCCTGCATCTTGCCACGTGATACAGCCTGCTAACCACCAGCCTGCATCGCAGCCTGTTTCCCGGCCTGCTAGCCTCCAGCCTGCACCTCGGTCTGCACTTCAGACTACTCGCAACCAGCCTGCACCCCGGACTGCTCGCAACCAGCCTGCACTCCAGTCGGTTAGGCTCGGGTTTGTGAGTCTGCAGCCTGCCTGTCCTGAGCCGGCTAGCTCACTACCTACCTGTCCTGATTCTGCATTCCCTGAGATTAATATGGATCTGCTGTGGAGCCACCCTGACGTCCAGCAGTCACCCTATGAAGGGACTCGCCTTGCCTTTTTCACGGGGAACCGCGGAGTCTCCAAAAGGAGGCGAGGTCCCCATGGCTCCCGACGCCACTGGCTCTCTCAGCAGCCCAGCGCCACAGAGCCTCCGCTGCCCAGCGCCACAGAGCCTCCGCTGCCCAGCGCCACAGAGCCTCCGCTGCCCAGCGCCACAGAGTCTCCGCTGCCCAGCGCTACAGAGTCTCCGTTCCCCAGCGCCACTATTGATGTCCAGACTGTCCCTGCTGGGCTGCAGCAATCTCCTGCCCCTGCTGAGCTGCAGCAATCTCCTGTTCTTGCTGAGCTGCAGCAATCTCCTGTTCCTGCTGAGCTGCAGCAGTCCCCTGCTCCTGCACCGCGGAAGCTCCCGGTCCCCGAGCTGCGGCGGTCTCCTGTCCCTGCTGGGCTGCAGCAATCTCCCGTCCCTGCTGAGCTGCAGCAATCTCCCGTCCCTGCTGAGCTGCAGCAGTCCCCTGCTCCTGCGCCGCGTAAGCTCCCAGGCTCTGAGCTGCGGTGGTCTCCTGTCCCTGCGCCGCGGAAGATCCTGGTCCCCGAGCTGCGGGGGTCTCCTGTCCCTACTGAGCTGCAGCAATCTCCTGTTCCTGCTGAGCTGCAGCAGTCCCCTGCTCCTGCGCCGCGTAAGCTCCCAGTCCTCGAGCTGCGGCGGTCCCCTGTTCCTATGCTGCAGCAATCTCCTGTCCCTGCTGAGCTGCAGCAATCTCCTGTTCCTGCTGAGCTGCAGCAGTCCCCCGCTCCTGCGCCGCGAAGGCTCCCAGTCCTCGAGCTGCGGCGGTCCCCTGTTCCTATGCTGCAAGAGCTTTCTGTTTCTGAGCTGTTTGAGCCTTCTGTTCCTGGGCTGCAACTGTCTTCGGTTCCGGTGTTGCAGCAATTCGCTGAGCCTGAATTGCAGCAGTCTTCAGTACCAGTTCTGCTGCAGTCTCCTGTGGCTGGGCTCCAGCAGCCTCCTGTTCCTCTGGCTCCTCCGGCCATGCCTGCCGTCATCCGGCCAGATTCCCTACCATCGGCCGCATTTGCCGACGCCCTACTATTCCCCGTCGGCCATCTCCGCCGACGGCCACTGCAGGACTCCGGTCCTGCATTCCAGTCCCTGGTCAGCTCCAGCGACTCTAGTGATTCCAGTGCCTCTAGTGATTCCAGTGACTCCGATGACACCGTCGACTCCAGTGACACTGACTACTCCAGTGACACCGACAATTTCTATGTCTCCTGTGACTCCTGTAACACCGGTGCCGGTCCTGCTTTCCAGTCTCCGGTTTCCGGTCCTGTACTCCAGTCTCCGGCCCCCGGTCCTGCTTTCCAGTCTTTGGTTTCCGGACCTGCACTCCAGTCTCCGGCCTCCGGCCCTGCACTCCAGTCTCCGGCCTCCGCCCCTGCACTCCAGTCTCCGGCCTCCGGCCCTGCACTCCAGTCTCCGGCCTCCGGTCCTGCACTCCAGTCTCCGGTTTCCAGTCCTGCACTCCAGTTTCCAGTTTCCGGCCCTGCACTCCAGTCTCCGGCCTCCGGTCCTGTACTCCAGTCTCCGGCCTCCGGTCCTGTACTCCAGTCTCCGGCCTCCGATCCGGTACTCCAGTCTCCGGCCTCTGCTCCTGCATTCCAGTCTCCGGCTTCCGGTCCTGCACTCCCGACGCTGGAAGCTGATCCCGCAACCTGCCCCGACCTGCAGCCGAATCTTCTGGTGCTTGCTGCATTTCCTGACCTCCAGCTTCGTCATCGACTTCCTGACCTCCAGCTACGTCGTCGATCTCCTGAGCGGCCCAGCCAACGTCGTCGACCTCCTGAGCGGTCCCGCCTACGTCGCCGGCCTCTGGTGTGGTCCTGCCTACATCGTCGACCTCCTGCGCGGTCCCGTCTGTGTCGCCGGTCTCCTGGTTATCCTCCTGGGCGACTCCGCCTGTGTGTTCGTCCTCCTGCCCGTCCTCCAGAGCTGCTCCGCCACTCTGGTCGTCCTCCTGCCCGTCCTCCAGAGCTGCTCCGCCACTCTGGTCATCCTCCGGCTCGTCCTCCAGAGCTGCTCCGCCACTCTGGTCGTCCTCCTGCTCGTCCTCCAGAGCTGTTACGCCACTCTGGTCGTCCTCCTGCCCGTCCTCCAGAGCTGCTCCGTCACTCTGGTCGTCCTCCAGAGCTGCTCCGCCACTCTGGTCGTCCTCCAGAGCTGCTTCGTCACTCTGGTCGTCCTCCAGAGCTGCTCCGTCACTCTGGTCGTCCTCCAGAGCTGCTCCGCCACTCTGGTCGTCCTCCTGCCCGTCCTCCAGAGCTGCTCCGCCACTCTGGCCATCCTCCAGAGCTGCTCCGCCACTCTGGCCGTCCTCCAGAGCTGCTCCGCCACTCTGGCCGTCCTCCAGAGCTGCTTCTCCTACGTCGCCAGCTTCCAGGTCGATTTCCGGAGCTGCTCCATCCTCGTCGCCAGTATCCAGGCCATCGTCCAGACCTGCACTGCCCTCCTGTCCAGCCTCCAGGCCATCCGCCTGAGGCTTCCTGTTTGGCCTCTGTTCGGCCTTTGTCCTGCCCCCGGGCCACTTGCCTCCAAATCCCTCCTCCAGGCCCCCTCCACCCACCCTGCTCGGTGTTCCTGTTCAGCTTGGTGGGACGTCAGGAGCCGTCCCTTGAGGGGAGGGTACTGTCATGGTCTGCCCCTGTCTGCCATGATTTTGCCCCTTTCAGCTCTAGTGTCTGCCCTCTTGGCCCTAGCCCTTGTATCTGCCATGGTCTGCCCCTGTGTCCTGGTCACCACCCCTTTCACTCCCCAGTCCTGCCATCCTCCTGCCAGCCACTAGATGCCCTTGGTCTTTCCTCCCTTCTCTGCTCCTTCCCTCCACACCTGCCTGTAATCAGCTCATCACCGGTCTCCTCACCTGCTTCCTATCAGCCACAGTATTTATCCCCAGTTTGCCATCCACTCTCCGCTGGATCATACATGCTGTTCATGCAAAGACTCAGCTACCATTCCGCCTGCCAGCCAGACTCCAGCCTCTGTCTCCAGTCCTCCTGCCTCGTCTGCTTCCCTCATCGGATCAGTTCAGCTCCCTGCTCTTTGGAACCTGCTCTGCCTGGCTCTCCTCAGCACTTTCCCTGTCCTGCCTTGGCCCAGCTTCGCGCCTTATCCTCAGCTCCAGGGCTCCGACTGCCTGCCCGGGTCCTTGCTCCAGCTTCCAGCTACCAGCTACCAGTACAGTAAATAAACTGTCTTTTGAACTGTGCTCCAGCCCCTTGTGTCTGTGTCTGCATTTTGGGTCCTCACCACACCTCACCGTAACACGCTGAGCCTGAATTGCAGCAGTCTTCAGTACCAGTTCTGCTGCAGTCTCCTGTGGCTGGGCTCCAGCAGCCTCCTGTTTCACTGGCTCCTCCGGCCATGCCTGCCGTCATCCGGCCAGATTCCCAACCGTCGGCCGCATTTGCCGACGCCCTACTATTCCCCGTCGGCCATCTCCGCCGACGGCCACTGCAGGACTCCGGTCCTGCATTCCAGTCTCTGGTCAGCTCCAGTGACTCTAGTGATTCCAGTGACTCCGATGACACCGTCGACTCCAGTGACACTGACGACTCCAGTGACACCGACAATTTCTATGTCTCCAGTGACTCCTGTAACACCGGTGCCGGCCCTGCTCTCCAGCCGCCGGTTGCCGGTCCTGCACTCCAGTCTCCAGCCTCTGGTCCTGTACTCCAGTCTCCAGCCTCTGGTCCTGTACTCCAGTCTCCGGCCTCCGGCCCTGCACTCCAGTCTCCGGCCTCCAGTCCTGCACTCCAGTTTCCGGTTTCCGGTCCTGTATTCCAGTCCTCGGTTTCCGGTCTTGCACTCCAGTCTTCGGCCTCCGGCCCTGCACTCCAGTTTCCGGCCTCCAGCCCTGCACTCCAGTCTCCGACCTCCGGTCCTGCACTCCAGTCTTCGGTTTCCGGTCCTGTACTCCAGTCTTCGGTTTCTGGTCCTGTACTCCAGTCTCTGGCCTCCGGTCCTGTACTCCAGTCTCCGGCCTCCGGTCCTGCACTCCCGCTGCCGGGCTCCGGTCTAGAACTCCAGATGCTGGAGGCTGATCCCGCAACCTGCCCCGACCTGCAGCCGAATCTTCTGGTGCTTGCTGCATTTCCTGACCTCCAGCTTCGTCGTCGACCTCCTGAGCGGCCCTGCCATCGTCGTCGACCTCCTGTGTGGTCCCGCCTACGTCGTCGACCTCCTGCGCGGTCCTGCCAGCGTCGCCGGTCTCCAGGTCATCCTCCTGGGCGACTCCGCCACTCTGGTCGTCCTCCTGCCCGTCCTCCAGAGCTGCTCCGCCACTCTGGTCGTTCTCCTGCTCGTCCTCCAGAGCTGCTCCGCCACTCTGGTCGTCCTCCAACTCGTCCTCCAGAGCTGCTCCGCCACTCTGGTCATCCTCCAGAGCTGCTCCGCCACTCTGGTCGTCCTCCTGCTCGTCTTCCAGAGTTGCTTCACCTACGTCGCCAGCTTCCAGGTCGATTTCCGGAGCTGCTCCGTCTTCGTCGCCAGTATCCAGGCCATCGTCCAGACCTGCACTGCCCTCCTGTCCTGCCTCCAGGCCGTCCGCCTGAGGTTTCCTGTTCGGCCTCTGTCCTGCCTCCAGGCCGTCCGCCTGAGGATTCCTGTTTGGCCTCTGTTCGGCCTCTGTCCGGCCCCCAGGCCGTCCACCTGAGGTTTTCTGCTCCGCCCTTGTCCTGCCCCCGGGCCACTTGTCTCCAAATCCCTCCTCCAGGCCCCCTCCACCCACCCTGCTCGGTGTTCCTGATCAGCTTGGTGGGACGTCAGGAGCCGTCCCTTGAGGGGAGGGTACTGTCATGGTCTCCCCCTGTCTGCCATGATCTGCCCCTGTCTGCCCCTGTGTCCTGGTCACCACCCCTTTTACTCCCCAGTCCTGCCATCCTCCTGCCAGCCACTAGATGCCCTTGGTCTTTCCTCCCTTCTCTGCTCCTTCCCTTCACACCTGCCTGTAATCAGCTCATCACCGGTCTGCTCACCTGCTTCCTATCAGCCCACAGTATTTATCCCCAGTTTGCCATCCCCTCTCCGTGGGATCATACACTTTGTTTTTCCATGGACTCGACTACCGTTCAGCCTGCCGGCCAGACTCCAGCCTTCCTGCCTCGCCTGCTTCCCTCGTCGGATCAGTTCGGCTCCCCGCTCTTTGGAGCCCGCTCTGCCTGGCTCACCTCTGCTCTTTGCCTGTCCTGCCTCGGCCCAGCTGCGTGCCAATCCTCAGCTCCAGGGTTCCGACTGTCTGCCCAGGCCCTCGCTCCAGCTTCCAGCTACTAGCTACCAGTACAGTAAATAAACTGTCTTTTGAACTGTGCTCCAGCCCCTCTGTGTCTGTGTCTGCATTTGGGTCCTCACCATACCTCACCGTAACAGATATACTCAGGCGGTCTCCATGTTTACATGTTGACTGTTTACTGGGAAAGCTGAAGAAGTTTTCAAAACAGTATAACATTCATATATTCTATAAATAGACCATCTTCCATCGCGATTTTGCTGCAAGATGGCTCAGCTGCCCCTGCGACCGGGGGCGCTCGTTAAGAAATAACAAATTCAATTGTTTGAATGCCATAGAAATAAAATAATTCATTATTCTATATATGTGTGTGTGTGTGAAGCCTAAATTTAAGAAAAAATAGCCTGACTTACAGGCCTACTATTATATTGGAAACTCAAACTGGTTGTATAAGCACATCAAAAACATATACTATAAGATAACGTTACACCTGGACAAAAAAAATATTTTGACACTCCTATTTTGACCTTCCGATGGCGAGGTGAAGCCTGTGGCCGAAGCACTGCAGTCTTGTCCAGTCGTTAAGTGCCACTGCTTTGACAACATTTGCGCCATTGTCGGTAGTTATGCATACTTGCGACTCTTCTTTAAGCCCCCATGATTCCAGCGCTTCCCTCAAGCCTTGGGCTATCAATTCTCCAGTGTGGTCATCAGGGAAATATGAAGTCTGTAAACATTTGCTGCACAACTCCCACTCGTCGTTGATGAAGTGGACGGTCAGACTAATGTAAGGACAGCCTTTGGAAAATGCCTGAGGAAGTGATGTCTGATTTGCAGAGCCAGCTTTTTTCTTCCCACCGCTGCTCGACGATTCACTTGACGTTTGCGGAGGACGCATTCTTTTGCTTTCCTCATATTCCAGAACGTGTTTTGATTTGAGGTGATAGAAAAGATTGCTTGTATTACCACCCCTTGCAACCACTGTCGTCCGACATAATTTGCAAATTATCGTTTTCTGCTCGTTGTCTGACTTTTTAAACCCGAACCATGTCCATATAATGGAAGTTACACCGGTCTTTTTTACCAACTCCTCCTCTTCATTGTGTGCAGCGCTTTCAGCCATTTCTTCGTTTCCAAACAAAGTAGCATGGGCTCTCACGTTTTCCTGCTGGCGCAGGCATCAGACGACGAAGCCGTTACGTCATTGCGTTACGACGTAAATTGTAGCAGTCTTACCGTTGGCCAGGAATTCAACTGCCTGTGCAGAAAAATCGTTAGGTAACTTTGCACTTTCAGTGACCTCATTATCAGTGACTATAGCATATTCAGCATGTAAGTCTTTTCCATTCGAGTGTTTAGAAGAGCTGTCATCTGCATAGAAGCTCATTCACTCTTGGAATGGGGGTTATTTAGGTGGCGCAGTTGTAGCACTGTCGCCTCACAGCAAGAAGGTCCTGGGTTAGATTACCGCCTGGGTCGCTGTTGGCACTGGGGGTATGTTCTCCCCATGCTTTTGGTGCCTAGTGCCCAGGTGGGTTATCTCGTGAAAAGGGGCCTTTCTGTGTGGAGTTTGCATGTTCTCCCCGTGCTCACCTGGGGGTTTCCTCCATACGATAAGAACCCCCCACTAAAAACATAAAAACATGCAAGAAGAAGATCGTCGCCTGACCAGCGATGGTCGAACAAGTTGGTCCCCGGGTGCCGCGCTGCAGGCTGCCCACCGCTCCTGGCCTGCCCGGAGCGGGGCAATAATGACAATAGTTTTAGGCTTTAAATGAATAGTCGCAGAGCAGCAGAGTTTACACATTCACTCTCAGAAGAGTGGCTAGCTCACAGTTCTGATGATATTAACGTTAAGGGGTCACTTTAGCAAAACTGTGGGGAGGTGGAAGTAAATTTGAATAATCCTTCAGCAGTGAAGGGAGAACATGTGATGCCATGCTCAGTTTCCAATTTAATCATCATTGTCCACCCATTAGATAGTTTTTTTCCTTATGCCCATGCTTCTCTGTCTGCAAGCATTCAATAGGGCCTGATGTGTTGGTAGAAGAACCTGCTATTGACATATGTGTAACAGAATTTGGGTTATTATAAAATTTGAAAATGCTGGAAATGCCATAGTTTTACCAACATGTGGGTCCATTCTCTGTGGATAGTCGTCTGGAACATTACCATACCAATAGGAAGCTGTGCCATGCAAATTGGCCAAAGGTGTCATGCTGAAGATCAATCCAAGCAGCTCTGGTGAGGGGTGTTAGATCACACCTAATGCTGTGGAAACAAAATTCTGAAGAGAAGACCAGTTAGTTTCCAACAAAAACAGTATCAACTGGTACTTCTAGAAAAACATTTTCAGGTGTACAATGTATTTCACTAGTCTTTACCCAACAATCAATTGGAGATGTTAATAGCAAAGAATGCTTTGTGGTAAATGGATGTATTGTTGACGCTACTTTTGCAGGAACAGATAGTGGAGTTTCTGCCCATACAGAAGATAGGCTGAGCACAAAATAATCCTACATCTTCATTCACTGGTTTAGGAAATTAGTTACATTCAAGGATGGAAGTAACTAATTACATTTACTCAAGTTACTGTAACTGAGTAGCTTTTTCTGTTTTGAGTATTTCTTTTAAGTCAGTTATGTCACTTTTTAATTACTTTTTTCACAGCTAACAATGTTCTTTTTTCTTAAAAGTAGAGTAACTTTTTACTTGTACGTTGTAAATCAGACCAATTCACTTTAGTAGATTTTTTTTTTTTTTCACTTTACACCAGTACTTTTACTTCTACTAGGGGTGTAAGGATACACTCAGCTCACGGTTCAGTACGATACACGATACAGGCTTCACGGTTCGATACAATGATGATATTTTTAACAATAAGTCTAATAAGTTTAAATGGAAACAAATTATGACTGTAGAAGATTCTTTCCTTATTGCTTAGACCTAAAATGTCAAAAAACAATATTTTCAACTTGAAGTTTAACCTATTCCAACAGTTTCTTTTATAATTTCTTTGTTATATATTTTTCAGTACAAAAAAGCAAATAATGGAATCTGTTAAAAATCAGCTTTTAACAGCAGATACTTGTCTAAGTGAAACAAATTGTAAATTAAAATAAAATGTCTAAACAAGGATGTCCTCTTTACAATTAAGTGCAAAGGTCTGAACATGGTTGATCTAACATTTTCCAAACACCTTAGTTGGCCAGGCAGGCCACAAAACTTAAACTTAAATTAAAACAACAAATATGTTCAGACACTGATTTTCAGGCAGCAGCTGACACCTTTGACAGTTAGCTACATACACACTGCCAGAATTTGGTAGTGACAACCGAATTTATGAATGAGAGTGAATTTGGATATGTCTGTTTAACACTGGAGCAGAGCGGAGTAAAATTACCACTGCCTCTGTACGGGTAACAGGAGTCACTCCACTCCTCCGACCTTGCGATGGTTGTAAATAATGTCTGTAACCATAGTAATGTTTACTTCAGACCAATATGCCGGCTACCATTGCCTGTGTTTTCAGTTTACACACCAGTAACACCAGTAACCAGAGGCGTCAATTTATCCATACGATCTTAATAAACCGCCACTGACAGCGGCGTCATATTCTCTTTTTCCACCGCATGGACTTGATACTTTCAACCGCAACATTTGGGCCAGGCCGAGACCGCAGAACTGGTAGGAACAACCGTTTTTATATCTATGGGAACAACTGCAATGTTGAGGAAACAGACTGGATAGAAAATTTGAGACTGTCTCACAACACTTACCTCCATCTCTTTCAAAATAAGGATGATAATGTTACGTAACGTAACGAGTGTATTTCGATTTCCTGTTGCACGCTACACACCTGGCTCATCCGGGTCTCGAGTGAACGTCGGTGAACGTCGGTGTCAATGACGTCATAATACCAGTCAGGCAAACTAGGATCTAGGATTACTGATTCCGCCCTCTGGCGTTTAAAGTATGTAAATGAAAACAAAGAGTAGTCTACATTTTGGTGGTGCAGAAGCTTTACTTGATATCGCAAACCATTTTTCACCTCCACGATGCCTATCGTCAGGTTTTTGGATCGCGAAATTTCATCCCACAATATATCGTTACACCCCTAACTTCTACCCAAGTAAAATATCAGCAAAGTCACTATACTCTTACTTGAGTAGGCTTCTCCAATGTGCCTCCATTCACTCCCCTACTCAAGGCAGACATATCATCATTGGTGTCAGTATCAGGTTTTACAAAGGCTAGACTGGGGTAAATGCCACTGCCGCCATTGTTCCTTTGTTCTTTACACATCCCCAACACCATTTTCTACTTACTTAGTCTTTCCAATGTTAACCAACTAATTCGTCATTCTTTTCACTTGCTAGTAGACCTCCTTCCCTATTTCCACTTGCCATAACCATAACGCCAATTCATACCTTCTTTATCCTTTGCACTTCTAAAACTACCATCTGATGTTCAATACCCTTCTATCTCTGCAGTCTATTTTGTATTTCACTGAAAACCGCACCATATCTATTCTTTTTATTGTTTTTTTTCTTTTCTTAAACACATACACACTGAAAGTGAGCCAGCACTCGGCACCTCAGGCTTAGGCCTACTCTCTATCAAGCCCATTGTCCACTGTACCTCATACCATGTGGATTTTCCCAAAAGTCTGATAACCCATGAGGTCTCTTTGTTCTGGCACACCATGCCTGCTCACTACAAAACAAACTCACAAAAGTAACTACCCAACCAAACAACCATGGAGACAATACATACAAATGATATCACGAGACAAACTCAAAGGACTTCACAAACAAAAGACAAAGGCCTTGAACCACAACACCAAACATTTCTATAACACAAAATGCTGACCCGTATAAGACCTAGTAATCCAATAATTCCAACCCGTTCTCATTCCCAACTCGTCCTATGTTGACTCTTTGTCAAATTCCTTGGCGTCGCTATAATGATGCTAAAGGTACCCTTCTGCGTCTGTATAGGACGCACCGGGTGTTCCATAGACTCCATGGTAAAACCTCTCGCGGCAGCATTGGACGCCTACAGCTTTCTCTCCTGGACCATGGAACACACAGTCTGGCGTACATTTTCTCCCAAATATGACATTCCGGTTTGCTGCATTTCTTTGCTTGAGCTCTTTGGTGATAATATTAATTTAAAAAAAATTGGTTGTCGATCAATTTCGAGGCCAAATGAAAACAAAAATCGCTTGCATTTACCATTTGATGTCACCTGCTAGATAAATAAATAAATTTGGCTCATAACCTATATAACAAGTTATTTCAGTGGCATCTCAATAAACTCCATAAAAGATAGCACTTTATAACGACTGTATCGTTACATCTACTTTACAATAAGCACAATTTAAATAGAAGAACGCAGCCGGGAGTTCCATTTCAAAGTGTTGCATAATCCGTTTCATCATTGAACATACCTCTGTCTGCCCGTGAAACACAGCTGATGAAATTGACCAACAAAAACATATTTTTGTAATTTATTTGATTATATCCTCTTATAACATTAACCTGTTGGTTCAGATTGTATCTGAATTGAATATTGAGCAGTTTGCCAGTAAACAGCAAACTACAGTTTGCACTTCCTATGAGCACTTCACAATAAAAGCCCGGCTCTGTGGGTTTTGTTGTTTTGTTGTTGTTTCTCCCATAGTTGACGTTGTAAACATGGAATTGACATTGTTACTGGGGTATTTGAGGGTGGAAAAAAACAAATCTTATGTCAGATTTCAGCCATCTTAATGGGAAGCAGGAGAATTTCAGAAAATATTGCATTTCAACCCAACTCAGTGCCGCCTGCCATCAGTAACCCCACTCCCATGAAAGTACTGCTCAGTAGCTTTCTAGAGAAGTTGACCCCATGTCTCTAGCCTCTTGTGTTGCTGCATAATAAGCCTTCAAAAGTGGCCCGGGGTCAGAGTTCAAAGGGCAATATTGCAGTACAGGAACCACCCATGTTCTTCATATTGACATATGTTACTCTCCAGGTCAAGGCCTTTCCAAAAATGTCTTCAATTTTGTCCTATGACAAAGTTACATTTTCTGGGAAAGGGGCTAAAGTGCTTCAAAAACAGCAATGTTATCCAACCCTTACCCTCCTATGACAACAATACAGATGGATTTGGTAGGTAAAATAAGGTCTACACTAGCCCAAATCCAAAAGTATGACATGTGATTAGGAAAAACATCAATACCTTAATAATAATAATAATAATAATAAACTTTATTTGTATAGCACCTTTCATACAAGAAATGCAGCTCAAAGTGCTTTACAACAGAGAAATTACATGCACCGAGTGCTTCACATAAAACTTGATAATGATAGTGAGAATAAGATAAAGAGGAGAATAGAATACATAAAATGCATCTTCACATGAAAATAGACATAGAATGAGCATAACATAAGATGGAAAATAAAACCCACTGAATAACAATAGTAAAAATATGAGGAATGCATAACATAAGATGGAAAATAAAATCCACTGTAAAATAATAATAAAAATAAAGTTAAAAAATAGAGTACATAGGATGCATAAAATCAAGTAAAATACAAATTTTAAAAGAAGTGCAGCAGTGCATAAGTGCGAAGCAAAGTGAGAAAAAAAAAAAAAATGAGTTTAAGGCCTATATCGGGAAAGTCATAGCTAGTTAAAGGCTAAAGTGAAGAGATACGTTTTTAGCTTTCTTTTAAAAATATTTAGCGAGCTGGCTTCCCTGATATCTATAGGTAGTGTGTTCCATAGCTTTGGGGCGTAATTGACAAAGGCTGCATCCCCGATTTTCTTTCGGCTGTTGCTGGGAACCTCCAATAAACCAGCAGCAGATGATCGCAGTGTTCTTGAAGGCAGGTAGTGAACAAGGGAGTTAGCAATGTAGCTTGGTCCTAGCCCATTAAGGGCTTTGTATATAAGGAGGAGGACCTTAAAATCAATTCTAAATGTTACAGGAAGCCAGTGTAGAGCAGCTAAAACTGGACTAATGTGCTCTCTCCTCTTGGTTCTGGTTAATAGCCGAGCTGCAGAGTTTTGAATGAGCTGAAGTCTCTCGGTGGTTTTTTTCGGGAGACCAGTAAAAAGTGCGTTACAGTAATCGAGTCGGCTTGAAATAAAGGCATGAATCAGTTTTTCAGCATCTTTTTGATTTATAAATGGTCGTACTTTAGCTATGTTTCTAAGGTGGAAAAATGATGTTTTCGTCACCTTGTTAATGTGGGACTTGAAGCTTAAATCTGAATCTAGGATAACACCAAGACTTGTAACCTCAGATTTAATCCAGGGAGTCAATGTTCCCAGATTATTAAACAGCATTTCTCTTTTTGTTTTAGGGCCGACTAGTAGGATTTCAGTTTTGTCCTCGTTTAACTTCAAAAAATGTTTGCTCATCCATTTATTTATTGCCAAAAGACAGGTAGTAATGGAGTTTATAGCTGCAGCATCATTTGGTTCAGCAGAGATGTACAGTTGCGTGTCATCCGCATAACTATGGAAACATACATCGTGCTCTCTAATGATGTCACCAAGTGGCAGCATGTATAGTGAGAATAATAATGGATCAAGGCAGCTCCCTTGTGCAACCCCAAAACAGATGTCATGTTTCTCAGACACATGATCTCCAAGACTGATGTAAAACTTTCTCCCTTTGATGTATGTTTTGAACCAGTTTAACACACAGTCAGAAAGACCAACCAACTTTTCAAGACGATTGATTAAGATATCATGGTCAATCGTATCAAACGCTGCACTTAGGTCCAAGAGGACAAGAATTTAGACCTTATTTTCATCAGAGTTTAGTCTGAGGTCGCTGATTATTTTAGTAAGAGCAGTTTCAGTGCTGTGGTATGTTCTAAAGCCTGATTGAAATTCCTCCAGGATATTATTTTCTTTAAGAAAGGCGTTTATTTGCACTGAAACTACCTTTTCAAGTATCTTACTAATGAATGGAAGGTTGGATATCGGCCTATAGCTTGTCAGTGCATTACCATCTAGGTTGGGTTTCTTTAGTAAGGGTTTTACAACAGCTGTTTTGAATGCATCTGGGAAGATGCCTGTTTGAAGGGATGTATTTATAATCTTCAGGACATGACTTGAAACACTATCGAACACCCGCTTAAAAAATGCTGTAGGTACAGGGTCAATACATGAGGTGGAGGAGTTACACTCGGTGACAGTCTTGCAAAGCTCAGTTAATGTAATACAAGTGAATTTTCCCATGGTTACATCTTCTTTACAGGGTTTGCTGAGGTCATCTGTGTTTACATCAGCAGCAATGCTGGTTCTAATTGAAGTTATTTTGTTATTGAAGAACAATGCAAGTTCTTCACAATTTGATGCAGAGGACTGCGGACGGGTGGGGGCAGTGTTGAGTAGCTGGTCAATAGTGGAGAATAATATTCTAGAGTTTCCAGCATTCTCTGTAATAATCCTAGAAAAGTAATCCTTTCTTGCTAGACGTATTGCTTTGTTATAGACAGTCATGGCTTCTTTGTATATATTACAGTGAACTGTGAGCCTGGTTTTCCTCCATTTTCTTTCAGCTGCTCGACAGATTCTCTTAATCTCATTAACACTGTTATTGTTTAACCATGGGGAGATTCTGTCAGTCGACCTCTTTTTAACCTTTAGTGGAGCAATAGTATTTAAAGCAGATGACAAGGTATTGTTGAAATTTTCAACCATGTCATTTAAAGAGCAGTCAATGCTGTATGACTCAAATGATTTCATAACATTAGAGAACTTTGCTTCAGCCTTGCTATCTAGGAATCTCTTTTGAACCAAAAAATCCCTTTTAGTCTTTGTTAAGATTAGGCTGGCATCAAAAAACACACAGTGATGGTCAGAAATAGGTAATTCTAATACTGAAACACTGTCAATGTTTAACCCTGTTGTTATTACCAAGTCCAGAATGTTACCATGCTGATGAGTGGCTTCATTTACATGTTGGGTAAGTTCAAAGCTGTCCAGTAAATTCACAAGCTCCATAGCTTTGGAGTCATTCTTTTTGTTGATATGAATATTCAGGTCTCCATTCAGGATTAATCTATCATATCTAGTGATACCAAGTGAGATCAGCTCTGAGAATTCCTGCAGAAACAGCGATGAATATCTTGGTGGCCGATACAATGTAATGATGAGCACTGATAATTCTGCTTTGAGCTCAAGAGCAAGATATTCAAATGATGTAAATTTACCCAGGTCAATGTCATTACACACAAACTGTGTAGAAAAAATGGCTGCAATCCCTCCTCCTTTCCTGTTCTGTCTGACTGACTGATAAAAATTATAGTTTGGAGGACAAGCCTCTATCAGTGTTGCTACACCAGTAGTGCTGTTTAGCCAGGTCTCAACTAAAAACATTAAATGCAAATTCTTTTCAATTATCAGATCATTAACCAAAAAGGATTTGTTAGCCAATGATCTGACATTAAAAAGAGCTAATTTCAGCTGTAGGGATTCTGTGACAGGAAAGGAAACTGGTTGTGGCTGAACATTGACAAATTTAAGATTACCGAGACAGGTACCAGATGGTCTGTGATTGCTACGATGTGTTTGACCATGCCACCGGCTGTTTAAGATCACCGGTATGTTTAAGGAAGCGGCATGGGGTCTGTCTCATCTCTGATAGACACCTGATTGATGATGTCTGTGGTTATTGCTCTTTAATAGTTCATCAATTTGACTGAGCTTCAGCGTGGCAGCTTTAACTAACTCCTTGATTGGTGAGTGTGGTGGAGGGGGGGAGGGGGGGCGTTGGATCCCTGATTGGGACAGAGACATCCTCTGAATGCCTTGGGTGATGTGGAGCAGAGGGTCAGGTGAGGGGCGAGAGATACAGGCTGTCTGCCTGTGTGTGCTGTCCTTGTCCTTCACGCTTATCCGTGCATTCTTGTTTTGGTACGGCATCCCAAGAGCATGACGTAGGTTGGCACCGAGTAGTCTGGAACCTGTGATGCTTGGATGAATCCCATCAGGCTTAATGCGATCTTTACAGTTCCAAAAGATATTGAAATTGTCAATAAACTTTATCCCATGGGTGAGGCACGCCGATGTCAGCCATGTATTCAGGGCAAGGAGTCTGCTAAAAGATTTGATTCCTTTCTCCAAGGTTGGAAAGGGGCCTGAAATGAATACATGTTGCGACTGACAGTCACTCAGCTTCTCCAGTAGCAGGCAAAAGTCTTTTTTCAGGATCTCAGAGCCAGTTTTCCCTTGCAGAATGTCAAAAGACCCAGCGTGAATAATAATCCTCATGTTACCTGGATGTGTAGAGAGGATAACTGGCAACAGCCCTGTTAGCTCCCTGACAGATGTGTCATCCATAGTTAGATTTTCAGTCTTTGCCATTCTTACATGCTTGGTTATAGAGTCCCCAATCAGAATAGTGTCTGGCTTATCAGGTGTGGAATTAGCAATATTTATTCTGGCCCTCGGCTTATCAAATGTGGAATTTGCAATATCTCTTCTGGCCCTCAGCCTAGTATGTTGATTAGCAGGCCGCATTTTCCGCCTGGAGGTAGTCGGCGGTGAGTGCCTGGAGGTAGCATTAGCATTAGCACCGGGACCAGTGCTGGCATTAGCATTAGCATTAGCATTAGCATTAGCTCTGTGGCTAGTACTGGGCTGCATCATGGAAGTGCTGTCATTAGCATTAGCAGTCACTGGATCCGGCTCACTGAGTATTTTGTACCTGTTCTCCAGTTGTAGTCCTGGCCAGGGGCGGAAATTACGGGGGGGACAGGGGGGTCCGGACCCCCCCTTCCTGGGACTAACAGAGAGTTGTCCCCCTCAATATATCATTGTAAACATAACTATATAATTTTAAATAATATAATAATATGCATTGAAAGCACTTGTGCTAATTATAGATGCAAAACAATGTGTTTTTAAGTTTCGAAAGATTGCGTCCCCCCCTCATACGCCTCACAGTGGTTTGGTCCACTGCCTACCTGCCTCCCCGAACCCCCACACACATTAGCCCTCGGTACGAGTGTCTGTGGAGGATCTCTGGAAGTGTGTCAGTGGTGGCTGACCTCCAGTAAGAAGCTACTTTGCAAAGGTTAACTTAAAACAAAGGATGTGTCAGACATTTTTCTTTACTTCTACCACTCAATAGAATAAAACACATTCACAATTGTAACCAGACTACATTTTGTTCGCTCCATTACCTCGCGGTTGAATCTTGTGCGTCAACGTGTTGGTATGGAGCAGCCGCGTCTCCTAATGCATGTATGTGTATGGAGGCAGGAGGTCTATCCACAATTAAAATCATCATAACTCACTGAATTTTCGACCGATTTTCAAGCGGTTTGGTTTGTTACAAATGCCAGACATGTATTTATGATAAAGGATACTTGGTTAAATTAAAATGCAGGTTTTCATACCAAAATACTTTATCTTTTGTAGATGGTAACAGTAATATTTCTATAATATAATATTTAAGATTAACTTACCCTATGTAATTAGGTTCTAAGTATATTATTTTTTTCTTACTGCATGTAAAATGGCTGCCACTATGTTATTTTGTTCATAATTTTGGAAATACACACTGTAAACCCAAATAAGTTAGCAGAACTCAAAAAAATTAAGGCAACTGATTGCCTTAGATTTTTTAAGTTTATGAACTCAAAAGTCACACGTTTTCAGAGCTTAAATATTTGGAGTTAGTGTTACATGTACCATTTGATTAGCGTTAAATCAAATTACTGATTAAGTCAACTCAAATATTTTCAGTTAATGCAACTTAGAATATTCATTCATCTCTCTCAATACAATAAGTTAACATAACTGAATAATTTTAAGTACACAAACTGAGCGTTTCATGTTCAATAAACTCAATATTTATTAGTCTCTTTTTAAATCTTTTGCATACTCACAACTCAAAAACATTGACTTCTTGAAACTTAAAATCATTTACCTTAAACTTAAAAAAATTGTGGCAACTGATTGCCTTAATTACAATGAGTACCACTAACTTAAAAAATATACATATACACCATATTCAAAGTGCAGAGAACTCAAAAATTGTTCCAAGAGTAAACTTTTCGTGCCACCCTCTCCCTTTTAACACACACAGTGAAATAAATATTTGAAAGACAAATAAATAACTATAAAAAAGAAAAAACAGAGAAATATATAAACTATATTTATCTAAAAAATATACACAAAAAAAAAAAAAAAAAAAAAAAAAAAAATATATATATATATATAGGCCATCTGGCTGAAAACCTGTTCAGGGCAGTAGGGCAGCAACTTTTAAGAACAAAATTACATAAATGTCACCAATAGCTTATAAACTTTGCATGTAATTCTCTCACTCTTCACTAAAACTGTTAAAATGTCTAATTATTACATTAACAAGTATAAAGGCACAGTGTGTACATCTGGGCCATCGGGTTGATAACCTAGTGCAGCAACTTTGTAAACAAACCTTCATAAATGTCATGAATAGCTTACAAACTCCTCGTACAACTCTACATATAACAAGAAATGTTAAAAGGTAAAACTGTTACATTAACAAGTCCAAAGGCACAGTGTGTACTTTGGGACACCTGGTTGAAAATCGTAGTAGTAAGTAAATAACTTTGAATTAGAGGGTACATGTCCAACCATAAAATAGCCTTTTTTCCGCTTTTCAGACCAATTTCTACACATGGAATGGATGGGACAATACATCAAAATTCAATATATCACAATACAAAAATGTGATATTAGCTACATTTTATTCTGCTGTAGTAATGAAAATTGCCCCGGCTTGCCCATTAAAATTTCACAAACTCTCCATCCAAATGACATTGTTTGCACTTTGTAATGACATTTTTTTTGGTTTACATTCTAGCGAGCTGGTGCCATCGTGGAAAGATTTGTGTCTCAGAATGTCTTGTATCGCATCGTGAACCCCACATCACGTATCGAATCGTAACATGAGATACGCAGATCTTGCCATCCCTACTACACATGTATCATCAAGTCATTCTTGGGAGTCTGCAGCCTGGGTGACAGTTTACCACCTTCCATACCAAGTAAAATTTTCTGAGTGAATTCAAAAGTGTTGGTCAGTCCTTTGGGATAGCTGAGATGTAGTGCATAGATCAGGCCAAACATTACCAGGAAGGCATCGGCAAGTCTGGGGAGGTTGACCACGACATCACTTTCTAGGACGACGGAGATTCTCACAGGATGGTAGTGAACTGGACTCATGGCACTGTCGCTGACGACTGTAAGGAGGGCCACTGGTGCATCCCCAATCTCTGGCTCATCAGTATCATCCTGAAAGAATGAAAGAGAGATCACATTAATCACATCCACTTCATCTAAAACACCATGGGCACAAAAGAGAAGGTAATGGGCCTGATAATTCTTCAAAGGGACTTACCATGCATGCTCTGAAAAATCCAGAGATTTCCTCACGAAGATACACAGGAAGGGCATGTAGAACAGTGGTACGCCTTGTGTGGATATCATGTAACTCCTATGAAGATTACAACAGACGTGTAAATAACTAATCAATTAACTAATCAAACCTGATGCCAAAGAGTCCCAAGCAATTGGCCACCACATTGATATCTGGACATAAATCCACAAATAACCTGCCGACTTATCTGGGGCAATCAGAGAAATGGCAAAGACATAGAGAGGACTAATTGTGTAATTCAAAAGCTCACTTGAATCATTAAAAATAACACCAATATTACACAGATTTAACATGTGAAATGTGTAATCTCTTCACCTGTTCATCATGGATTTTAAAAATTTCAGCCAAAGCATCTGCTGTCTTCCCAGTTTTGGATGCCTTCTGTCTGAATAAGGTCATCAAACGAGGAGTGTGGCGATCAAGCTCAGCATAGAATGTGTTGGGCAGGTTCTGGTTTGTGATCCGCTGGAACTCTGCATACACCTACATTTAAATAAAGAGGAAAAGGACAGTACAGTGACATCAATTAGTCAGTTCAACATTAGTCAAATTTGGTGAAACTATACAGAATGTAGGCTTGGGCCGGTGTGAGAATTTCAAAATTGGTCCAATATCCATGAAAGTATTTGCTAAAACCTGTAATGCCAACTTTATTTTGAATTAATATAACTTCTCTTTAGTTTAACCAACTCATTTAACTTACCTAATGACACATGGTGAAGGTGTGATGTTGGCTGTTCACTCAGCACTGCAACTCAAACACTGATTGGTTTCCCTGGATTATGAACACAGTGTCATAAATTACATTCTGCTATGCACCATTGCAGGTTTGACATAAACAGTTTCCACAACCACATCTTTAACTGTACGTGCAAGTAATGCAAACAATGCAGGCATTTCTGTTAAACTCCTGACACTGTGTGGGCGCCAGTCCCGCCTTCCATTAAAAATCACCCGGACAAAATCTTTGCGCCATTAACCCTTAATGTAGGCAACGTTTCCAGACCAAAATTTGCCAATATGATAAGATTTCTGAAAGCCTTGAACCCTTTTCTTTTAGACGAGTAAAACATATTTTGAATATACTTGCAATTAAGTATAAAATCTCACTTTTGTCTGGCTTCTCCCAACTGTTTTCATATTAAGGTCTGAAAAATGGCCGCTACTCTTCTACGCATTTCCCCTGTGAGCTGTAAAGCGTTAGCCCCGATTTTATACTATATTGCAAATATTTTCACACAATATGTTTCACACGTGTAACAGATTGGCGCCCACGCAGTGTAGCGCCAGTCCCAATGGAGCTAGCCTCTGACTAGCCTGCTTGGCTAACTAGCATCACTGTATCCAATTCAGGTAGGCTACAGTTCCGCTAGCTTAACGTTACGTGGCTAACCTGAATACTAGCTCAGCACGTTCAACTTCCAAATATCAACAAATCATTAAAACAAAATCTAATTTCGTGTTTAATACTTACAATTAATCCAACAGCGCTGATACCGGGCGAAACGAAGAACACAGAAGCACACGAGGCTGCAGATCCACCATTTCTGGCACGTTCCCGCACCCGCACTGACGTTGCTGACGTCAGACGCACTAATGTTGAAACTGTAGAATTCTAAGTACAATTGAATCTATAATTGTAAATTCTGGTTACTTAATCCGCAAAAATAGTTCAAATGAATCGAAAATTATTAGTTTAATGAACTCAAAAGTAAGAAAATGCTACAGGCACTCAAAATGTTTAAGTTAGTAGAATTTTTTAACATATTTTAAGTTTTCACTACTTAATCCAATTAATTAATTTGAGCATTCGGGTTTACAGTGCATGAAGACTTAATTAATAAAAAAGACATAATTACAACAAACATTATGTTAAAATATAAGTAAGTTTCTGGCAGGCTTCATAGCGTTCTGGACTTTTACACATTGACAGCAAAACAGAGATCTGCTTTTTCGGGAAAACTAAATCTAATTAGGCATATATTAGCTTTAGTTCAGTTAATGGGTGTTGCATCTCACCTACTACTGTAAATAACCTGCATGCTGTGTGTGTGTGTGGGGTGTGTGTGTGTGTGTGTGTGTGTGTGTGTGTGTCTATCTATTTGTCAGCCAGTCAGTTAAAATGGCAGAGAAAAGAAAAACAGACATCCGATCATTTTTCAGTGCACCGAAACGCCAAGTAGAAAGACCCCAGTAATATCAAAGGCAATTTGATAAAATCTTCATAAGAAAGGAATGAAGTGCTTATGGAAATGTTTCATAATGGACCTCTATATACATTTAATACAACAGTACTTTTGGCGGGACCTTTGGTGTCCCCTTCAGGAATTGCTCTTGAGAAATTTTTCTGTTTATTGTCCCCCCCAACAGTGAAATGAAATATCCGCCCTTGGTCCTGGCCGGGGAGTGTATTGGGGAGAGTATTGGGGTTTCCTCCTGTTATTGTTGTTGTTGAAGGATCTTTTATTTTTTTTTATGATCAACACTTTATTTGGTTTTTAAACAGACATAACCTTAAACAATGGGCAATTGTAGAAACAGAGAAAAGAACTTAAATCGTACATTTAAAATGTACTGTATATACAAAAAAAAAATAATAATAATAATACATCAAAATAATAGAGTACAAAATAAATAATTACTCTTAAAAAAAAAGGGGGGAATTATAATGGCAGCATAGGGGTTCAGGGCCATAGCAATGTGAAGCATATTCAATGTGTTAGGAAAACAAATAAATTGCAAATAAAAGGGCTGTGACCTGATTGTGAGAGGTTTCAAGGGCCTTTAATGTGACTAAGGTATCTGTTCCATTTCAGACTATATCTATCTACCTGATTATTAATCCTAAAAGACAATTTCTCATAAACTGCTACAATTCCAAGCTGAGAGAACCATACATGTGCTGGAGGTAAATCAACAGATTTCCACTGTTTAACGATGATCTTCCTACCCAACATAATTGCTGTGTGAATCCAGTCCACTAGAGGGGTAGGGAGGTTGCTTAGCGGCAATGGATCCCCCAGAACATACAGACTAGGCGTGTAAGGAATATCTTGGCCTATGATCTGCCTTTTCATGAATAGCACACCATAAGGTCTGTACTTTGGGACATTCCCATAAGAAATGAATAAGTGTACCGTGATCATCCCCACATCTCCAGCAAGTCGGGCTATCTCTAAGTTTAACTCTATGCAGTTTTGACGGTGTCCAATATACTCTATTAATTATTTTAAATTGTACTAATCTAGTTCTGAGTTCGCGCGACATTTGTTTTGAGTTGCATAAAATTATTTTCCATTCCGTATCAGTAAAAGTCTGATTTAGGTCGACCTCCCAGATCTTTTTTAGGTTTGAGACCTGTCCCTGGTGTGTTATTAGCATTGAATAGTATTTTGATGCTTCATGTCCTACTCCAAAAGTGGTTAATATTGCTTTAAGGAGGTCAAACTCTGTTAACAGATTGGGGTAAGGCCCTAAAATTGTCAATAATACATGTCTGATTTGAAGATACTTCCAGAAATGGTTATGTGGAAGGTCATATTGTTCTCTGAGTTTTGTTAAACTTTTCACCGTGTTTCCCTCGTACAGGTCCTTCAGAGCCAGGATACCCTTTTCTCACTTCACTCAGTAGATAACAAAATAAGAACAAAGAGAAACTGTTAACATGTGAACAAACAGTGTTAAACTATGACTTACCCCTCCCCCTTCCCTTCTTCTTTCCCCCTTTATTTATCTTCCTCCTTTCTTTTCCTTCCCATCCTTTGCCTTCTTTTTCCTCTCTTTATAACATTTATGGGGCCACTCCTCTGCCCCCTAGTGTAGACTGTCAATGAAGACCGATTAAGCAACCATAAATTGAGAGGATTAAATCAGACTATTACCTGAGGTCTCTATAGAAGGAGGAAGTCCATGAATAATCCTAGTCCATAACAAACCAGGAATGGGGACCATCCTAAATTGCTCTTCATGTGGATAAGGCGAAATCACCCAGCAAGTCAAGAAACAGTCAGACAGGACAAATCCGTCCAATAATGTCCATTAGCCCGTCCAAACAGGGGGAGTAAGGAGGTATCCAGTTGAGGGCTCCCGTTTATAGTGTATTTATGTAGGAAAGCGCTTGTTTGGGGTCGTCAAACGTCTTCTGTCTGTCTTTAGCCTTGAACACCAGAGTTGCGGGGAATTTCAGAGCGAACTTCATGTGGCGCTCATGGAGCAGACTCTTCCACTGATTAAACCGACGTCGCTTTTCATCCACGATACGGGAGTAGTCCGGGAAAAACATAATACGATGGCCTTCCCAGGTGACATTCTCCAGTTCATGGGCAGCTCTCAGGATCCGTTCCTTGTCTTGGTATCGCAGGAATTTCACCATGAAGTGTCGTGGCGGTTTTCCCTCTGGTTTAGGCTGGGCGAGAGATCTGTGAGGCCAAAATTTTGGGGAGAGTGGCCTGAAGGAACAAGACTCAGGGAAACCTACGATCCGTAGGTTATTACGTCTCCCACGGTTATCAAGGTCGTCCACCTTTTGGCGTAGTGCATCCAAATCAGCCAGGGTGGCAGGTGGATTGGCTTTCAAAGCTCTATCGGCATCCTCCAAGAAATCCAGACGGCCCTCGATATCGTTCAGTCGGCTAGTCAACTCGGTGAGTTTACCATCCATGGAATCTGTAACTCTCTTGATATCATTCAGCTTGCTTTCCTGTTGTTCAGACGTTTTCTGAAGAAGTTCATAGACCTTTGTGATATCGCCTGCCATTTCGCCCTCTTTACCAGTAGTGCCGTCCGAAATAGCACCGGCGGCTACATTAGCATAGCTAACTTTACCTCAGTCCGCCATGCTAGCAGGTGTAGAACTCACATTAGTCGTTCTTCTCCCTTTCTTGTCAGCTTTTTCGTTTGCAGGAGCCATGTAAGCCCTGTTAAATCACTTAACACAGCGTCTTGTCACTTTTGATAACTATAAAAATGCAATACTGAAGAGGTGGCGAGAGCGAAGTTTTCAAGCAGCCATTCTCCAGCAAGCGTCACGTGACTCGTTACCTTGAAGGATCTTTTACAACTAAATAAGCAAAAAATGAAAAGACTTGATTTTATCCAGGCTGGAGTCTCAAAGGGTCTCAGAAACTACGCCTGAAAGAGGCTGGGGCGGGACAGAGGTGAAAATGTAACTTTGTTGTAGGACAAAATTAAAGACATTTTTGGAAAGGCCTTGACCTGGAGAGTAACATATGTCAATATGAAGAACATGGGTGGTTCCTGTACTGCAATATTGCCCTTTGAACTCTGACCCCAGGCCACTTTTGAAGGCTTATTATGCAGCAACACAAGGGGCTAGAGACATGGGGTCAACTTCTCTAGAAAGCTATTGAGGTGCACTTTCATGGGAGTGGGGTTACTGATGGCAGGCAGCACTGAGTTGGGTTGAAATGCAATATTTTCTGAAATTCTCCTGCTTCCCATTAAGATGGCGGAAATCTGACACAAGATTTGTTTTTTTCCACCCTCAAATACCCCAGTAATAATGTCAATTCCATGTTTACAACGTCAACTATGGGAGAAACAACAACAAAACAACAAAACCCACGGAGCAGGGCTTTTATTGTGAAGTGCTCATAGGAAGTACAAACTGTAGTTTGCTGTTTACTGGCAAACTGCTCAATATTAGAAAGATGCAATGCAATCTAAACCAACAGGTTGATGTTATAAGAGGATATAATAAAATAAATTACAAAAATATGCTTTTGTTGGTGCTATTTTGCCACGATTTCATCAGCTGTGTTTCACGGGCAGAAAGAGGTATGTTCAATGACGAAACGGATTATGCAACGCTTTGAAATGGAACTCCCGGCTGTGTTCTTCTATTTAAATTGTGCTTATTGTAAAGTAGATGTAATGATACAGTCATTATAAAGTGCTATCTTTTATGGGGTTTATTGAGATGCCACTGAAATAACTTGTTATATAGGTTATGAGCCAAATTTATTTATTTATCTAGCAGGTGACATCAAATGGTAAATGCAAGCGATTTTTTTTTTTTCATTTGGCCTCGAAATTGATCGACAACCAATTTTTTTTAAATTAATATTATCACCAAAGAGCTCAAGCAAAGAAGTGCCGGAATGCCTTATTTGGGAGAAAATGTACGCCAGACTGTGTTCCGTGGTCCAGGAGAGAAAGCTGTAGGTGTCCAATGCTGCCGCGAGAGGTTTTACCATGGAGTCTATGGAACACCCGGTGCGTCCTATACAGACGCAGAAGGGTACCTTTAGCGTCGTTATAGCGACGCCAAGGGATTTGACAAAGAGTCAACATAGGACGAGTTGGGAATGAGAACGGGTTGATAATTCACACAGCCAGCTTCTCGTTGCCTCAGCGCAACTATAGTGGGACTCCTGGAGCCCACGACAATGTCCCTATTATTGCTTCAAGCAATTGATGGCTCTGCCACCCATTATGCCTCCCAGAGACACAATGCGTACTCAGCGATGGGTCCTCTGCAACCAGGGCATGTCTTATACGTATGTTTTTTTTTTGTCAAATCAGTGCTCCTCAATTGGAATTACTCATACAAATACATAATCCATAGAGATAAAACAGTTCTATCCCTATGGCATAATCAGCAATTAAACAGAATCAACAGCAGTATTAAGTAATTTATCTCACCTCAATCAGAGATCTGCCCGTCTCCTTCCCTTCAATCATTACAAAAAATGGGGAAGAGCGAATGGCTCTTACCTTTTTGTTCAGTCGACAGTTTAAACCAGATTCTCTGTAGTGAAGAAAAGGAGAGCCGGTTGAATCCTGCCGACGACGCCAAATATTGACGTGGAATCCTTCAAGAACCACTCAGTGGACTGCTGTTGATTATGCTTTATTTTACGTGCACGGGAGAAGACCATTGCCTTAGTAACTAAATGAATCTCTCTCATCGGACACTAGATACTGATCAGTATTTATACTTGCTCGGGGGTGGAGCTAACAGAGGAAGTAGAATCTTACATACAACCAGCCTGCAGTGACACCTACAGGTCTGGCGCCGCACAGCATATATACACAATTCTGCCACAGGCCCTACACAGCACAGAAACAGCTCTTGTAAAGATCACTAATGACCTATTGCTTGCTGCTGATTCAGGTGCCTGTTCAGTTATAATCCTCCTTGATTTGAGCTCGGCTTTTGATATGGTTGACCATTACATCTTACTCAACCGTTTAGAAAAATGGGTTGGCATTAGGGACTCGGCTCTGGATTGGCTTCGCTCATACCTTTCTGACAGAACTTTCTCAGTTGTAGTTGGAGAGGCCTCTTCCTCTGTTGCCCCTTTCACTTGTGGTGTTCCTCAAGGGTCAATCTTAGGTCCTCTATTATTTTCTATGTACATGCTCCCTCTAGGTAAAATTATTCGTCATCATAACATCCAGTTCCATTGCTGTGCAGATGATACTCAGCTCTATGTCCCATTTAAACCTGGTGAAGCAGCTAACTTAGCCCAAATTATGGCTTGACTCAATGACATTAAATGCTAGATGACACAGAATTTCCTCCAGCTAAATGATGCTAAATCTGAGATAATTTTAATCGGCCCGTCAATTTCTTAGAGTCATCTTGGAAATTTATCTGCCAACATTAAACATACCGCCAGTAATTTGGTTGTGCTTTTGGATTCTGACCTTTCCTTTGATGGTCAAGTAACGAGAGTTGTGCAATCATGTTTCCTTCAGCTGAGAAACATTGCTAAAATTAGATCATTTTTATCATACTCAGACCTTGAAAAGGTCATCCACACTTTAATTTCTTCTCGGCTTGACTACTGTAATGCCCTTTACTCTGGGATTACCCAGTGTCACAAACTGGCTCAGGGAATGTGACAAGGAGGGAGTCCACACAAGAGGTTTACTTAAAACAAACATAATTTATTAAAACTAAGGTTAACACAAATTAACAATGGAGTGTGTAGATCAGCATGGTCAGCAATGCAAGCAGTGCATGGATGTGTGGTTGATGTGCTGTGGTGTTGTTGAAGGCGCAAACCAAAAGGGAAGTGATGCCGAGTGGATGTCAGCTGTAGGAAGGGAGAGACAAAGTGAACACATGGGCCAGTTTATATAGTCCAAGGGCCCAGGTGAGCTTAATCAGCTGACGACCCTCCACTGTCAATCAATTGTCTGCTGAGGTTGGCCAGGACAGCCTCCAAGACAGTGGGAGGGGCGTCACACCCAGAAAGCCATCTCTCGCCTCCAGCTAATACAGAATGCAGCTGCTAGGCTTTTAACCAATTCCAAAAGACAAGACCATATTACTCCCATCCTTGCCTCGCTTCACTGGTTGCCTGTGAGTTTTAGAATTGATTTTAAGATTTTGCTGATAACTTTTAAAGCATTACGGGGCCTGGCTCCAAGCTACATCTCTGACTTGTTAGCCCCCTATGTGCCCGAACGCAGCCTGCGATCCTCAGGTATGGCCCTCCTCAGTGTTCCAAAGTCCCACCTCATTACGAAAGGTGACCGAGCTTTTGCTGTCAGGGCCCCTCGATTGTGGAATTCCCTGCCTGAGGATCTCAGGCTAGCAAAGTCAGTATCGTCTTTTAAATATCTCCTTAAAACCTACTTTTATGTAAAGCCTTTTTCTTAGTGTGGCTTTTATCCCTTCTCTTTTACTATTTTATATCTTGTTTTATTATTTTATTTTCCCTTTTATCCCTGTCTTATTCTTTAACTTCCTTTAAGCCGACTTTTATTCTTATGTTTTATGACAAATTTGAACTCTGTTGTTGTTTTTATCTTGTTTTGTAAAGCACTTTGTAACCTTGTTTTTAAAAGTGATGTATAAATACAATTATTATTATTATTACCATGTAAATACATAGGAATAACTATTGAATTGTAGAAAGTAGACCTGCTTCACTTTACAGGTCCGGTACCATGTAAATTCATAGGAATTACTATTGAATTGTAGAAAATAAACCTGCTTCACTTTACAGGTCCGGTACCATGTAATTACATAGGAATTACTATTGAATTGTAGAAAATAGATCCGCTTCACTTTACAGGTCCGGTACCATGTAGCCTAAATACACATGAACGCAAATATGTTGTTGTATAATTATTTACAAATAACGCAGCCACGTTTCTGTGTATTATATCTGTGTTCTGTTTTACATTAATCTGTGTCATTTTCCTTATCATGATCTTATGATTTATAAACAAAGCCAAATCATTGTGAATGTTAAATGTTACTTTGTTCCTCAAAAACTTGGGCCACTTTTGAACTTTAACTTTGATTCCTTACAAAAAATTGCCATGCATATTTTGTGTTTTCAATAGCTTTTATCAAAAGGGCTTAATCATCTTTCCACCCTTGACTGTAAATATTGATAAATATGGCCCATTGTTTATCAATTTTGCAAGCATTTCTGTCACTTTCAGTAGTTCATATGCTGTCAAAACATTTTTGATTGATGTTAGAATTACAGTTATTGTAGTATACTGCACTTACTACACTTATTACAATTATTTTTACATGTATGCAGACTGTTGTTATTTGCTTCAGGGAGGGTTGGGTGGGGTGGGGTGGGGGGTACAAATTAATAAAGTAAGCTACAGACCAATTTTGGTAGCTGGGCAATGTCAGGGACAGGGGTCCCTCAGCTTTGACAGACTACAAGAACAACACTACACAGCCCAACAATGACACTGGTCTCCCACACGACCTGAATCAGTTCTTTGCTCGCTTTGACATTCAGAATGGCAGAGCGGTACCTCACACCGCACCACGTGGAGGAGAGCAGACACTCGTCCTGCAGCGCCACCAGGTGAGATCCACTCGAGTCAACGTCAGAAAAGCAGCAGGTCCAGATGGAGTGCCGGGTCGCACACTGAAAGCATGTGCAGACCAACTAGCAGGGATGTTTACCAACATATTCAACCTCTCGCTACAACAGGCTGCTGTCACCACCTGCAGTCTCAGTCGCACTTCATACAGCCCTGACACACCTGGAGCATCCAAACACATATGTTAGGACGCTATTTGTAGATTTCAGCTCTGCCTTTAATACCATAATCCCACACAAACTGGTAAAAAAAACTCAGCAACCTTGGCCTGGGAACTTCACTCTGCTCTTGGGTCATGGACTTCCTCACCAACAGACCACAGAACGTCAGGTTGGGAAACCACAACTCTGCTACTCTCATCATGAACACTGGAACGCCACAGGGCTGTGTGCTAAGCCCAATGCTCTTCACCCTCTTCACACATGACTGCAGTCCAGTTCACTCCTCCAACACCATAATAAAGTTTGCAGACGACACCACCATAGTGGGGCTGATTTCAGGTAATGAGCAGACGGCCTACAGAGACGAGGTGCAACATCTGGTTGAGTGGTGCACGGACAACAACCTGGTCCTAAACACCACCAAAACAAAGGAGATCATAGTAGACTTCAGGAGAGCCAGGAAGACCAACCACCTCCCCCTCCACGTATACGGAGAAGAGGTGGAGAGGGTGGAAAGTCTCAAGTTCCTTGGAGTCTACATAACAAAAGATCTGACATGGTCCCTTAACACCTCCCACCTGGTGAAAAAAGCCCAACAGAGGCTGTTTTTCCTCAGGAAGCTGAAACAGGCCCAACTTCCTCTACAACTGGTCAACTTTTACCGCAGCACCATCGAGAGGATTCTCTCCCACTGTGCGACTGTGTGGTACGCCAGCTGCACAACCGCGGATCGGAGGGACTTACACCGTGTGGTAAAAGCGGCCCAGCGAGTTATCAGCACCGAGCTCCCAAACCTGGACACTGTTTATGCTAGCCGACTGAAGAAGAAGGCTAGCAGTATCATGGACACAACCCACCCTGGTCACTGCCTGTGTGTCCCCTTACCGTCTGGCAAGCGGTACAGGACAATTCGCTCAAAAACGAACAGGCTGAAATACAGCTTCTTTCCCAGAGCTGTAGCCTCCCTCACCCCTCCGCCAACCACCACTGTCCCCACCTCCCCCTAACCCACAAGGCTGCTAAAGACTGTTTTTAAACGGCCTTCTCCCACTGTTGCTATGGACTATCTAGCACTTTTAAGCTACCTTTCTGCAAATATTATTATTATTATTATTATTATTATTATTATTACACTATGAAATTTTATAATATTTTATTATTCGCTATTTGACTATTTGTTTTGTACAGTTTTTACTTCATCCTTTTTACCACTGCTTTTTTTACGAGTGCTGTCAAACAAAATTTTGTTGTATGACTACAATGACAATTATGTGTCTTATGTCTTTAGCCTGGTCTGGCAGACCAGATTGAGCACTACCTGACTGTGTGGTGTGCTGTCACAGTCCTCCTCCAAGCCATGTAACAGCAGTGGAGTAAGTTAAAGGTGGACGGTAAGACGGTAAGAGCAAGCATTAGCCATTAGCTGCGGGTAAACCTTAATTTTAAAAAGTTGGTTGAAACGCAAACCAGTATTAGAGGGGTGCTGGCTCACAGGAACAGAAATTCAAAGAAAAAAGTTGTAGCCACGCTCCCATAGCTCTGATGCTATAAACTTTAATTTTACCACCAGCGATTAGCTTACGAGCTCCCACCAGCATATTGAACAAATCCCAGTTTCTCATAATATCTTAGCAGTAATATCAATTTAGGCCAATGCAAGTCAGTAGGGTGATATGATCTTATTGATAGTTCTTTGGAGAAATTGGTCTTTGCTCAGTATGCTGATGGTTGTTTGATAGCTCACAAGCTAATCGCTGGTGGTAAAACTCAAGTTTGCCGGCTAACAGCTAATGCTGCTTGCTCTTACCGTCCACTGGTTTGCTCCACTGCTGTTAGATGGCTTGGAGGAGGACTGTGACAGCACATAGTCAGGTAGTGCTCCATCTGGTCTGCCAGACAAGGCTAAAGCCGAGGGACCCCCGTCCATGACATTGTGCTGGCTTGCTAGTGTTAGCAACATGCTACAGCCAACTGACTGCAGATAAAGAGAGTTGGAATCCACAGAGCAGCAGCTGGCAGGCTTGGAATTTCGTCATTTTAGGGGCAAGGCCATTTGGCCTTCGGTGTCACAAAATATTTTAGGGCACAAAGGCCACATGCCAGGGCACAAAGGCCATTGAGTGAAATAAGAGGATTTGGAGCCTACAGATAACCTGTTAAGCCCGACGGACCTGGTACCGGGTCCACCCCCGTGGCGTAGTTCCGAAAAGTTGCGATGGAAGATGGTCTATTTATAGAAGATATGAATGTTATACTGTTTTGAAAACATGGGGTCTTCAGCTTTCAGAATCCGTAAACCAATTGTATGTTGTCCAATATGTCTTATTACGAAGTATTTTAACAATAAAGTCGTACAAATATAAACTTCGTAAATATAAGAGCAAGTTGTGATCAAAAGATCCGGGATAATTTTCTTGTCAGTCTACAATAACATGCTTGCTTGGTATCGCTGGAAACTAGAAATTCCGAGCTCTCCAATGACCCTAAACGCACCACGATTGGAACGATACAACGTCCGCCATTTCCGGGGAAACATAGCAGTCAAACTTCACGTCATACTGACAAAAATCTATGTTATGCCAAAATATTTCACCAAGGCTTATGTTATCTTCGCCAAAAACGGCAGATTTTAGTTACTCACGTTTCTACCGTAAGTTTGACTCAGTGATCTTCCGGGGATTTTCACCAGCCATTTCAGTCCAGACAGACTGGAGCTCTATGGTGGGAGCTCTGGCTCTTCGTCGCCATCTAGTGGCTGTATCGAAGTAAGTACTGACACCAATGAGCCTTATACCATTCTATTCCTCTGACTCTGACAGTAGCAGGGCGCAAATGCCATGGTGGCCGTAGGGGCTGTAAGAAATAAAATTAATATTGTGCTTTTTTATATGGATAGTACACTCTGTTCTTGCTTTCCTTTGTCCTGGAAAGTGGAGTGTCTTTTGTCCTGCTTACTATAATGATGTAATCAGTGCTTGAATGCATGCATGATCACTATATATGGTTATGTGTGGTTTTGAGTGATTCTATAGGTGGACATGCAGTTAAAAGTCTGAACTAGTGGGTTGGTTTTGAGCCAAGTAGGTTTGGCTATGGGCCAAGATTTATAGTTTTGTTTACTTTAACCTATATAAGTGGATCCTGAACTCCGTTCTTGGTCACTTCTTTGTTGCTTGTTTGGAACACTGAACTGAACCATGCATGTCTGAATAAAGAATCCACAGAAGACTTTTGAACCTTGCTTAGTCATTTTGACCCACAACGGGTGAAGTAAATTTTTGCATTTACAGTTTGGCGACGAGGATGGGATGGACACAGCACTGAGCGACGCCTGGGGCTAGACTGAGGGTCAACTGCCGGCAGGAGTCTCTAGGAGACTCAGGGATAGTTCCGCTCCAGCAAAGGAGGTCTGGATCCCGCCCAAAGTCAGGCACGGGTGGCGTTCAGTGGGTTGTCCATCTATTTTAAAGAGCAAGTGGTGAGTTTCTGTGAATTTTTTTTCTCTTCCTCAGGGAGGGAGTAAAACATTTTTCCTCAGGGAGGTATTCTCATAGTTGCAACAAGTAAGAGAAAAGAAAAAACCTAGGTAGTTAATGGGGGCGTAAAATGTTAGCTCAGGGAGCATAGTTAGGCCTCAGGGAGGTTGCCGTTATTAGATAAGGAAGATTGTCAGGGACAAAGCCCAGGGGGTAGAAAGAGAAATAGCCCAGGGGGTAGAAAGGGATCCTAAGTGAAAAAAGAAAAGAAAAAAAAGGGAAAAAAAAAGTTTTTAAGGGGAGATATTGTTTGTGATATATTGTGAGTGGATGGGAATGAAGCGGTGATATCAGTGTCCTGTGGGTATTTATCCACACAAAGGGTACGTTGCTCTGAACGAAAGTGTCGTACAAACTACCTGGCTGATATCATGGTTCATTTCATTGGCATTGTGTGAATGAAGTTGTGAATGAGTGATGGGTGTGTAATAGAGTATGGTGAAGTGGTTGTCAAGGTACCGAAATCAATAGTGTATGTTGGAATAATAATAATAATAATAATAATAATAATAATAGTAATAATAATAATGATATATGTTTATCATAGCGGGTATAGAGGAGTCATCGCCTATAAAATTTAGAAAATAGATACTTATTGTGATATTTAGTGTAAAAGACTTTTGACATAGTAATTTGTCCAGGGGGATTTTATTGTGTGGTCCGAGTGGAAAAAAAAAAAGAAAGTGAGTAAAGTTGCAGAGCAGAGAGAGCAAAGAGGGGAGGTAGCTTGTCGGTGCTGGACACCAGCATCATAAATTGTGTCTAGGGAAGAGGCCACACTGGCCTTCTAAAAACAAAAGAAAGCAACCACAACTGAGAGCGAGATGGAAAGCACACTAGGAAAAGTAGAACTACTTTCAGACCCACTTGCAGGTCCTGTAAAAGTGATAGAAGAAAAATGGGGAAAAAGCGTGGTTGAGGATGTTCCGTTTTGGCACTACGTTACTGAAGGTGTTTTTCCCATAAGAGGCACTCTGAGCGTAAACTGTTTAACTAGATGTAGGGTTATGCTAGAAGAAAAAGAAGAGCAGGAAAAGATGAAATTGAGTGAGGAGAGTAAAAAGAAGGTAAATTGGAATGCGTTCCAAAAGTGGGAGCGAGAAGCAGAAGCTAAAGCAATAAAGTTCATAGCTAATGTTATGCTTTCAAAAGGGACAGAAGAGATGACTAAGGGAGAAGAAGAAATGGTTAGTAGAAGGGAAAAGAAGAAGAAAAGTAGGGACAGAGAGAGGGACCTGCTTCCCCCCTATGCTCTTTCTCGCACAACTCCACCATCAGGAATGTGTGACGACGAGAGTGATGATGAGGAAGATGACAACAAGGGGGCGGTCCTAAAGATGGCAGCTTCAGCCCCTCCTACATCTCAGGCTCCACCTCAACCATCCAATGTTTATCCATCACTACAAACTGTGGGAGGGTCTGAGCTCAAGGAGAAGGAGGCTTCATTGGGGTTTTTAACTCCTCCTTCAAATGTAGGTTTCGCCTCTGGTACTCCTGTTTCACACCGCCCACAGACTCGTAGCATGGCAGCGAACCTACAGACAGAGACAGTGAACCAGATGCCTATGATGATGTATCCAAATCCACAATCAGATAACAGTCAAGGCCTCTGGCAATCGCATGTCCTGGTCCACAGGCCATGGCAACCTGATGAGCTGAAGGAAGTTGCCAAAGAACTGCTGGACCCCCACAAAACCGGAGGTGAGAAAAGGGAGGTTGCAATGAAACAGTTGTTGATAATGTATTATCCTACGTTAGCAGAGGTGGAAGCAGTATGTCGCAGGTGTTTTCTGTTAAGATGGCCGAACATCAAGCCAGCCAGCTGGGACACAATCTACGATTCAGGCTACCAGGAATACAGAGACCAGGTGGATAAGCTCTACTTTGCTGTGAAAACCGCGGTTTCCCTGCGTACCAGTTGGCCTGTAATCTACAAGACCAAGCAGAATGATGGTGAGTCTGCCAGTGATTATTGTGCTAGAATGGAATCTGTGTTTGCTGCCCATTCTGGTGTTGACCAGGATAATGATGCCTACAACAACCTGCTGAAGACTGCGTTGATACAAGGCCTCCATCCAACTCTGAAGAAACAGACCATGACTACGTGCATCGCCTGGGAAACCAAACCCCTCAGCGAAGTCTGGGCTTATGTCCTTCATACGGAAAGGAACCAGACTGACATCGAGCAAAGACACAGTAAGAAAATCCAAACTGCACAGTTGATGTTTTATCAACAGACGGGAACTTGGGGCAATGAAATGCGCAGAGGACGAGGAAGAGGACGAGGACGTGGAGGAAGAGACTATGGAAGAGGGCCACCCACACAGTTTTACAACCAGCAACGTCTAAGGTGTTTCAACTGTGGGGGGTATGGTCATATGGCTCGTGATTGTTCATCAGAACACAGGTCTGGCATACAAAGACGTGAGAATGCACCTGATGGATCCTGGCCACATGCAACCCTCAAGCCTGTCTGTGAATGCTCCAGGATTCCAGCCAGCTAACCCATAGGAGATAGCGGGGACAGGTCAGATAGGTGAACAGGATAGTTCAGATGGATAGGCAGACACTGACCCTGTTATAACTCATGGTCAGTATACTAAATTAGACCCAAGGAAACAGAAAGCAGCTAAATTAAGTTTGAAAGTAGGAAATGTAGTGGTGCCCTTTTTTTTTTTTGGGTTGATTCTGGTGCTGATGTTTCCGTTGTGCAGTCCAAATTACTCCCAAATGCGCCGAAAATCAACAAAATTTCTTAAAACAGTTGGCTCATTAGGAGTCCCAGTGTTAGAACCGATTTCTGAACCACTTTCTGTCACTTATGGTGATTACTTAGGAGATCATCCTTTCTTGTTGACAGATTTTTGTCCAGTAAATTTGTTAGGGCGTGATCTCATGTGTGCTTTGGGAATAAATATGTACTGCAGTCCGGAAGGTATCATTCTCTCTTCTAAGATGCTAGGTATTTTTACTATGACAACATATGAGGGTTATTTTTAGGATCTCAAGAGCATGTAGATGAGGATGTTCTTCTTCACCAAGAACCAGACACCACCTCTTTTGTTCATATGCCTTTAACAACTGAAGAAGAAAATATGATTTCCATGGTTCCGCCTATACTATGGGCTACTAGCGGTTTTGATTTTCAGACCATGTAAGAGGCAATATCCCCTCAGCCTAGAGGCTGTGGAGGGAATTGTTCCTGATATTGAATCACTGCAACAACAAGGTGCCATCGTGGAATGTCTTCATTCTCTTTGTAATACCCCTCTTCTGCCCATTAGGAAGCCTAATGGTGGTTGGAGACCTGTTCAGGATTTGAGAGCTGTAAATGACGCTGTGCAACATCCAGCGCCCACAGTACCAAATGTGGTAACTTTAATGTCTCAGGTCCCATCTGATTCTTGTTGGTTTACTGTGATTGATTTGGCTAATGCTTTTTTCAGCATTCCTGTGCATCTTAACTTCCAGTTCTGGTTTGCTTTCACTTTCAATGGTAAGTGCTACACATGGACTCGTATGCCTCAGGGTTTCTCAAGCAGCCCCACTTTGTTTGCTTTGGCTGTAGCTGAGAACCTCTCAGGTTGGGAGGTTCCTTGTGGTAGTACATTGATACAGCATGTGGATGATTTGTTGTTGTGTTCCATTTCTGAGCAGGCCTGCAAAACAGACACTGTCTCCATTCTCTGTTACTTAGCAGAGAACGGACACAAGGTCTCAAAACCAAAATCCAGCTGGTTTCACAGTCCGTACGTTATCTAGGACATATAGTCACACCTGAAGGTCGTAAACTCGGTCCCGAATGCGTTACAGCAATTTTGGAGGTACCAAAACCTCAAAGAAAACAGCAAATTATGTTGTTTTGGGGTCTTGTAGGCTACTGCCGCCCATGGATACGTGACTATGCAGCGATATCTCAACCACTGTATGACATTGTGCACAGTGGTAAACATTTGGCCATGACTGACTTCCTGACTTGGACTACTGAAGCTGACAAAGCATTTACTAACTTGAAATTAGCTCTTTCTAATTTTCCCTGTTTAGGACTCCCTGACCATAGTAAACCTTTTAATCTGTTTGTCTCTGAACGAGATGGGTTTATGTCAGCTGTTTTAACTTCCCATGGTGACAAGCAATGCCTTGTTGGTTATTTTTCTAAACATCTGTCTACAACTGAGAGAGCAATGGTCTCATGCCTAAGGTCTGTTGCTGCAGCTACTGAAGCTGTCCTTGCAACTGCTGACCTTGTTGCTATGTGTCCCTTAACTGTACATGTTCCATATGCTGTTCATTCTCTCATCCTTTAGGCTAAGACTGCTTACCTGACTCCTGCGAAGATGCTGCATTGGCAGAATGTTCTATTTAGTATGTCTTATGTTACTTTGAAGTGTTATACTGTCCTTAACCCTTCCATACGTCTTCCTACAGCAGAGGAAAGTGAACCCCACTGCTGTTTGCAAGTGATTGACATTGCTACCAAACTTTGTGATGCCTTGTTTGAAACACCACTGACTAACCCTGACTTTGTTTTCTTTGTAGAGGGTTCAACAGGACATTTTTCTGCGCAAGCAGCAGAACTCTTTGCCTTAACTCGTGCTTTTATTTTAGGTGCTGGAGAAGATATCATGGTCTATGCAGACTCTCACTATGCTTTCAATGTGTCATAATTTTCATGCTGTTTGTAATTGTCAGGCTCATACAAGTGGTGTTGATCCAGTTTCATAGGGAAATGCTGTTGCTGATGCTGCAGCTAAAGCTGCTGTTCTTTTTCCCTGTCTTTCCCATTTTGCAAAATGCATCTGTCTTCTAGGATGATAGTGACAACGACGAAGCAGCTCTTAGATGAACGAGGGGAAACCACTCTGCATCGAATGTGCTAGTAAACCTCTCCAGAGTGGTAGCCCTCTACTGAGTGTAAAGCTCATGGGTTGAAGACAAGGGTTTTTTTTATTCCTTTTTTGTTTTCCTTTATTTCTGGTTTTTATTCGTGTTGATTGAAGCTTGTTTGTAACTCTTAGAAGTGATGTTTTCCTCACTGTTTAAGTGAAGTATACATAGAGTAGGATGTATCTGGCGTTATTTTATTTTAATCTTAGTTGTCACCTTGTGACAAAAGGGAGGTATGTAAGAAATAAAATTAATATTGTGCTTTTTTATATGGATAGTACACTCTGTTCTTGCTTTCCTTTGTCCTGGAAAGTGGAGTGTCTTTTGTCCTGCTTACTATAATGATGTAATCAGTGCTTGAATGCATGCATGATCACTATATATGGTTATGTGTGGTTTTGAGTGATTCTATAGGTGGACATGCAGTTAAAAGTCTGAACTAGTGGGTTGGTTTTGAGCCAAGTAGGTTTGGCTATGGGCCAAGATTTATAGTTTTGTTTACTTTAACCTATATAAGTGGATCCTGAACTCCGTTCTTGGTCACTTCTTTGTTGCTTGTTTGGAACACTGAACTGAACCATGCATGTCTGAATAAAGAATCCACAGAAGACTTTTGAACCTTGCTTAGTCATTTTGACCCACAACGGGTGAAGTAAATTTTTGCATTTACAGGGCGTACGGGCATCATGGCCAGAGCGAGGGGCAACGACAGCCATGGCTGTCGTGGCCGCCGTGAAATTCCTACCCTGGCCAGCTGCCAGGGTAGGAATTTGTGGGTGGGACTGGGCGGCTGTGGCTCAGGAGGTAGAGTAGGTCGTTCACTAATCAGAAGGTCGGTGGTTCGATCCCCGGCTCCTCCAGTCCGCATGTCGAAGTGTCCTTGGACAAGATACTGAACCCCAAATTGCTCCCGATGGTTGCGCCAGCACCCTGCGTGGTAGCTTGCCGCCATCGGTGTATGAATGTGTGTGTGAATGTAGGCATTGTTGTAAAGCGCTTTGAGTGGTCGGTAGACTAGAAAAGCGCTATATAAATGCAGTCCATTTACCATTTACTTCGTATTATTATTAGCGTGGCACTCTTGGTCCCTGTGGCTTTAGTTAAAGCATTTACTTAATGGAAAAGGAATAGGAAAATGAGTAAGCAAATGAAAAAACAAAAATATAAATTGAAATGTCTTATTAAAAGCCATTTTGCAAATTAAATTTTGAGTCCAGTGTTTTATTTATGGATTACAGAAACTATTATGAAATCATATTATTAATTGATCAATTTAATTTCCCATTTAATTGATTATTATACAAACATTTAATTAATTGAAATCCATTTTAATTAGTAATTTAATAAATTGTTTGACTTATTTCTCTTTTAATTAATCACTTATATTAAAATACTTCAATGAGAGCTCTGCAGCTATTACTGTTAGTGTGGCACTCTGTGCTTGTGCTTTAAGTAAAAGAGTTGTCTAATGGTAAAGTAAGGTCCAAAATTGTCAGGACTCCAGCCGAGGTCCATTGATTTTCTCTTTATGCATATTCAGTTCATTTTGTGTCTGCCTTTTGCCTGTCTTGTTTTCTGCTCTGTGTGTCTGTGTCCAGTTCCCATACATCCAGCCCCTCCTGCTTCAGCTCCAATGATTGGTTTACCTGTTTCCCGCTCTTACCTGTTCCGCCTTGTCTCCGCCTCCTCTGCACCATTTACCAGCCAATCTTCTGCCAGCCCATCAAAGCACACCTGTCTCCACTTCTCGTTAGCTAGATGGTGTATATATACCTTGTGTTGTCGGTCAGTCTTTGCCAGTTCGTCCCAGTGTTTTCTCCTGTGTGTCCTTCCAGCCTGTTTCCTGGTTTCCTGTAGCCCATAACTTGTTACCCTTTTTTTTTAACCTTTTTGCCTGCCTACTGGATTCTGTCTCAGCTCACTGTTTCTGTACTGTTGCCTGGCTTGTTTGGATTATCTGGTTCTGACTTGGATTTGGACTTTGGTTTTTGGCTCAGTAAAGACCCTTGAACTTTTACCACTGCCTCTGCCTGGTGTGTTCCACTTTTGGGTCATAACTACAAACCTGACACAAAACGAAATGTGAAAAGGAAAAAGAATATGAAAATGAATAAACAAATGAACAAATGGAAGGCAAATTTTAAATGTTTTTAAATATCATTTTGCAAATCAATTTCTAAATTCAGTCATTTATTTGTCCATTTAATTAACAGTTTTATAAATAGTTTATTAAATGGCTCATTTAAAAGCATTTTTATTAATCGATTTATAAATAGTTTTTTTAAAGGGCTCATATAAAAGCATTTTTATTAATCAGTTTCTAAATAGTTTTATTAAATGAGCCATTTAAAAGCATTTTAATTAATCGATTTATAAATTGTTTTAGTTAATTCTCTTTTAATTAATTATTGATAATTAATCACTGTATTAGCCTATAATTTTTGCAGCGACACACACGGATCCCCATTGGCGACTGCCCTTGTCGCCTATGCCTAGAACTGGCTATGCTTACGGCAAGGAAAAGCTTTTCTTCTCTACATACTGCTGGTCTTCCTGGCTCTCCTGAAGTCTACTAACTCTCTCTTGTAATTTTATATTGTGGTTTTATGTTGTATTTTTGTAACATCTGTTTGCTGCTCTCTTGGCCAGGGCTCCCTTGCAAAAGAGATGAACATCTCAATGGGACTCACCTGGTTAAATAAAGGAGAAATAAAAAATAAAATAATAAAAAGTTACATTATGAACAGTGTTCTCTGGTCCTGCAGCCTCTCTAATGGCTGACCAGCCAACAGAAGCAGTAAATTTCACTAATGACTTTCCAATGGTCTTTAATTCTCCATTTAGAAGAAGAGGAAATGTCAGGGCCAATGGAAAGGTTAATGTGACTTTCACCCACTAATAAACACGCCTTGATCAAAGAACAATGCAATTAAAACAGCTCTCTTATTCACTGGACACACACACACACACACACACACACACACACACACACACAGATATCACAACATTTTCCCAATTAGATTTTCAATTTTGAACTAAATGATATTGAATATTAAAATAGACTGACACTAAAATGGCTGAACAATGAAGAAAATGGTGATTAGAATGATTGTTTCTTCAGCTTTCTCTGCCAAGCCCAAACTAAACCCAAACTACCTAAACCCACTAAATGTAAATGTAGTCTCTAAGTAGTAAATATCTAATGTAGTCTCTTAATCGGTCTGGCTCTAACCCGTTTTGGATCCCATAGTTAGTGGAAATCTGAATATAGATGATGATGATGGTGCTGGTGATGATGCAGAGGGTAGGATAGTACAGAAATGAAGTGTAGAGGTGTATAAGGTGATAACCTTTTGATATGCATGGTTCAGCTTTAAAGCAATATTCCACTTAGTTTTAACATGGGGTATATTTGGCACTGGACTGCCATGAAAACATGCTTGTAAACAGATTCAACAACATATCCCGCTTTTATGACAACAAAGCAGTCCGTCTTCATTTTGCATTTCTATTTGTGGTTTACACTAAAATGTATTTAAAAATAATAGAAGACCCAGTCTCCCAAACAGGAACTATCTCTCCTAAATGGTATCCCTCCGCTATGTTCTCACAGTAGTGGGATATGTTGTTGAATATGTTCATGAACATGTTAAATGTAAGTTTTCAGGCTGTTTTCGTGGCCTCATTCAAGTAAATGGGAAGTAAAAATCCAAACGCTACGAACTCGTCCCAGCTGCATTCGATTTTGGTGAGTAGAGCCAAATAACCCCCATGTTAAAACTAAGTGGAATATTGCTTAAAGACTAATCTACCAAGTCTGACACCCTTGGGCCATGAAGCTCCTTTATAATTGTGTTCTCTGTATTCTCTGATATGTGTTTTTTTCAAGGATATATTTATTGGTATTGTAATTAAAATTGACAAAACTAAACAACATAATACAATAAACAAGTGAAGCGTTGGTGTGAAATGTATTGGGTAAGTGAATTGTAAGAAAACTGGGTGCAATCTTGATTTGCATGGCCTTGCCTACAAATAATTGTGGACAAAATAATGAGATTAACACATAATAATTACATATGCATGACTATATTACAGGCACAATAGAGGCTTTATTTTTTGATTAGCATTTTTCCACTCATTTTACCTGGTTAGTAAATAGTATGGCTGTTTTGGTGATATAGCACGCTCTTCCTGATTGATAGCACTTAGTAGCACAAATGTGGTCTTCTCATGGCCATCCAAATACAGAATCCACATGGAATAGATAGGTGGTTAATCGGGAGAACCAAGAGGAATCCCAACCGGGATTTTAAAAAGTGACCATGTTTTATAAAGTGACCATGGTGACTTGATGTCGGACCGCTGATGGTCTGTGTGGTTTCACTACAACTCTCTCCTTTTCTCTGTCAGACTGGCAGTGGCACACACACATACACACACACTCTGCTACTGACATGCCTCTCCCCCAAAACAAAACTAAATCCAACTGGAGGTTGGTGCACTGGCAGTTCCAGGGAGGGCCCAGTGCCCCTGTAATGTTAAGCCTGGACTCCCCTTTGGTCCCCCATAACGGAGGGGTGAAATATATAGATTGTGTTATCACTGTGGCATTTTTTTTCAGAAGGCAGAAAAAATGCGCGATGGAAAAAAAAATCATATCAAATAGTCAACCTCTTTTGGGTGATGGATGGACTTGATTTTGAGCGGTAGGTGGAAGTATGGGGGGCATCCGTTTTACTTCTTTATTACCATGAGGAGCCATGAGTTGTTTCTAGTTACTAGAACAAGTGCTATATCAGCAAGAACTTGAGCTGGTTTCAAAACGACTACAGAAACTCTTTTTAAAACAAATCTTCATAAAAATGTATTTGTAGTTTAATGTTATACCAATTTTTGAAAACCACTGCTAAATTGTTGATGTGACGTTCAGTTTACTTCAGCCAACGTTAAGTAGAGGCTTAACTACCATATCTTTTAAGAATTCCCTCTGAGTCTCCTTTTCCCGTGGCGTCACACTCTTTGCTCCCTTTCCGATTGCGCAATCTTTATTAGCTGCTTGGATGCACAGGGCGCGCGTAACACACACTCCAGGAGATTGCTGTGAATGGAGGAAGAGGTTGCCACGTTCTGAGAGCCTCAATTGAATGTGGATTGATCCTCAGTTTAACATTTGATTGACTTTATGCGTTCTTACCCATGTAAGTTGATTCATTACATTTATTCGCTATAGGAAATATGGCCAGATTAATGTCTGCTAAATCCTATAAGGCTGACGCATAGTATCCTGGCACTTGGCCAAATTCATACGCCACGTCATCATTCATTCACTTGTTTGTTTGTTATACAGGACATTCACTATCAGTAATGATTTATGTTAATTGATTTGGTTAAACATTGGCTATAGAGTAAAATAGGCCAAGTCCATCGTGGGGGAAATCACTGCACCGCTCTCCATTCACCTTGTGTGACTGAATGTACATCATTGTCATTATTCCCCAAATTAAACATGCCTAAAAGATATTGTGTAGTGGGCTCCACAGCCAACAAACTTAAAAACCGTGAATTACAGTTTATTGTGCTCCCGAGCAAAACCAGGGAGCTGTTAAGCAGAAAAATGTGGATCCAGGCCATAAGGAGAGAGGCACTGACAGTGGTACATGGTAGAAGAGGGGGGAAACTTTGGGACCCCGAGACTTAGTACAATTATGTATGTAGCCAGCATTTTGTCACTGGTAAGTAAGTTACCAGTAATTATCTAGTTATATTCTTATAAGAGAACCTGTATGTTAAAATTTGTTTTAAAGCTACCATGCTGTCCTAACATTAGGTTGCTACTAAGCTAACATTACTGAGCCAATTCCTCTCTATAAAACAGATGTGTTGTGTGTTCATAAGTGGGGTCTCAGGATATTTTGGTCTGTATTGACTGCCATTGCAGGGTCTAAAAGTAATGAAAAATCTCACCCTGACTTGTTAGCTAACATAAGATAGTTAACTTAGGAACAATCCACTTTAATAACTAATGTCACGTCAGCATTGCTCAAACTTATAGTCTGAAAAGCATAGCTGTATTTCAAATTTTTAAATATGTAGATAGTGTGCGGGATTCTATTTTATTTTTTGATTCAATTAAGTAGTGGTAAATGTCGCTTCAGGCCACTGTGTGGGATCATTTATCCAGCTTTATTGGAGCAATGAAAAAGGACATTGATGGAGGCCAATTAAGTTAATTTTTTCAATGTACCTTTCCCTCTCTGTTGGAGATAGTGTACCGAAATAATTCTTTGACATACTTGTCTAGTCCAAAACAGGAAAAACCTTGTCAGGCTGTCTGTATCTGAAAATATTTCCTCTCGACTGCTGCCTTTGCCTGTTTGTTAGCGATATTGTTTTCCCCCATGGTGGGCGTGGCTTTCGAAGTCTGATGCACTCTGCAGTATGTGTTCTTTGACTCTGACCAGTCTTTTGATGGCCAAATAACAAGGGTCATCCAAGCATGTTTTCTTAAGCTGAAGAACATTGCTAAAATTAGATTTACTTCTTACTTAAAGACCTTCAAAAGGTGGTCCATGTTTTCATTTCTTCATGATTAGACTACTGTAATTCTCTTTACTCAGGGCTTAATGTAGTAAGAAAGCCACCTCCCACCTCCAGCTGGTACAAAATGCAACTACAAGGCTTTTAACCAATTCTAAGAGATGAGACCACATCACACCTATTCTTGCCTCTCTTCACTGGTTGCTTGTAGGTTTCAGAATTGATTTTAAGATTTTACTGGCTCCAGGATACATTTTAGACCTTTTAGTCCCCCATGAGCCTTAGCGCAGCCTGAGATCTTCAGGTAGGGCCACCCTGGTTGTTCCTAAAACACGCCTCATCACTAAAAGTGACCAGGCTTTTGCTGTTAAGGCCCCTCAGCTATGGAACTGCCTGCCTGAGAATCTCTGGCTAGCAAAATCGATATCATTTCATTCTATTTAAATGTATATTATTTCTTTTTATTAGGGGATGTATTATTTTTATACTTTCTTACTAAAAGTGCCTTCCCATGCATGAAAACTCACCAAACCTGGCACATAGCTGCAGTTCCATGCCAAACGACACACACTAAAGTATGGGGCAAGTAGTCCAGATGGTGGCCCTACAGCAGCGGTCTAAAGTTTAAAACTTTACATGCTACAGCTCTGTAATTTTATGAGGTCATCGGCCCAAACAATATAAAACTTTATGCACACTTACCTATACTAAATTATGAAGTCCACCACTCTGTTTTTATTAAAAACTGTAAAACAAATTAAATTTAACTAGTCCCACACTTTGCACAAATTACATGGAAATCACTACAGAGCATCATTAGACCTGCCCAAATAAAACTATTGTGGGGTTTTTCTTTTAATCAAAACTTTGGCCAACGCTCATCAAAATGGCTGAATGTAAATGGTACTGTACACAGCCATGGTAAATTGCTGCTTACTTGATGTCCAATCTTCATGTAAAAACTAGAAAAAATGTTCCTGTCTTGGTAGATGAAACTTATAAAATTTCAGACTTCTATCTCAAAAACGTTCTGCCTTTATGGAAACCATTGCAGTCAATGGAAAATAGAGCATCTTTAAACATCAGTTTTTCGCTTATGGAGCATTCAATCCTCGTACAAATAAATAACAGACATCTCTATGTTGTCTAGATAAAGTAAGCAAATTCTCAGAATTTTATCTTCAAAACGGAATATTTGACACTAGTTTGAAACCTGTCTTTGTATGGATGGACAGATATTATCATGCACCCTGTTGGTTGCCTCAGTCATATTGTGACACCTCCTTTCTTCAAACCACCAACAGATAGCTCAACAAGTTCATGACTTGCCCTTGGTGTCAAAGGTTGTGTCAAAGTCCTGGGTGATGTTGAGTAAATGTGCTTTCTTTATTGTAACTCTCTTTTTCCGGCCCCGTCCATGACTGCTTGCAGTCCTATGTTATTTATTGTATTCCATTTCATTGTAATCCTTCTTTTAGATGGTGTTCTTTTCTATTTTTAAGTCCTTTATCTTGTATGATGTTTTGTTGACTTTTTAAACTCTATTTTTCTTGTTGTAAAGCACTTTATAACTTGGATTTGAAAAGTGCTACATAAATAAATATAATTTATTATTATAAGTTGTCAACAGTTGCGGTTTTTAGCAAATCAGCATGGTGGGAAGTCCCACCTACACAACCACTAACGTAGCGCTGTGTTACAAAGGACTTTAAACCTGTCCTATTTACTTTCAGTCTCCTTGTAACTTCATTAACGCTGGGTGTGAGGCGCTGCAATACATTTAGCTAATTTGGTTTCTCATCTAAACAGTCCTGGTTTACAACAACCTCCCCCGACCTTTGTTCTGTTGTCCATGCACACATTAACACATTACATATCAGGCTAAAATCAAGTATATTCTCTATAGCCTACTTTCAATCTTCTTGGCTGTCCAACCAAGGTGAGACGGTTCAGCACCTGTGCTAGCTTATTCAGTTTTTATTTGCACCAGGGAAATTATCAATATAGGGTTAGACTGGCTATAGGCTACTGTCTCTCTACCTGCAGCAGTGCATAATCTCTTTCTCTCTTTCACTCTCTCCCAAGTTATAGGCAAACTTTATTCAAACGCATCCTTGGTCTGCATTACAATGTAATATAGCCTATTTTAAGTAGCAGAATGGAAAAGAAACAAAGGCAAGATCTGGGTTTGTCATATGCCCAGTATGTTTTGACTATCAATCTTAATCTTCCTAAAATAAGAAAAATCATGATATTGTGTTTGTTTTCCATAAGGGATTTGAAGACTATATTGTCATGATCCCTGCCTAGCCCTTGTGTTTTCCTTGTGTTTCCTTTTCCCTGTGTTCCCAGTGCTCTTTTGTCTGTCTCTCTCTTTCTGTCTTGTTGTGTGTGGGCGTGGTCTCCCCTCGTTCTCCTGGCTCCCAGCTCAAGCTCTTCTTGCACACCTGCCTGTAATCTGCTCATCTCCAGTCTGCTCACCTGCTTTCCATCAGCTCATCAGCCCACAGTATATTATCCCCAGTTTGTCATCCACTCTCCGCCGGATCATACACTTTGTTCTTCCAAAGACTCAGCTACCATTCAGCCTGCCAGCCAGACTCCAGCCTCTATCCCCAGTCTTCCTGCCTCGCCTGCTTCCCTCGTCGGATCAGTTCGGCTCCCCGCTCTTTGGAGCCCGCTCTGCCTGGCTCTCCTCTGCACTTTCCCTGTCCTGCCTTGGCCCAGCTTCATGCCAATCCTCAGCTCCAGGTTTCTGACTGCCTGCCCAGGCCCTTGCTCCAGCTTCCAGCTACCAGCCCAGTAAATAAACTGTCTTTTGAACTGTGCTCATTGCCTCTTGTCTCTGTGTCTGCACTTAGGTTCACTTGCCTAGCCGTAACAGTATGATCCGGCCGGTCATGAACCCAGCAGACACAGCCAACCCTCTCTTGTCCCGGTGCAGTGGAAGAAAGCCCCGGGGGGTTTCAGCCCCTTTCCCTGCCCGCTTGTCTGTCTCCCCTGCGCTCTCAATCCCCAGCGCACTCAAGCCCCAACCCTCTCGTCTCCCGGCAGTGGAAGAAAGCTCCGGAGGGTTTCAGCCCCTTTCCCTGCCTGCTTGCCTTGCCCGTCTAGCAGCCTTGTCTGCTAGCAACCGGCCAGCTAGCCTTCAGCCTGTCTCCCAGTTTGCTAGCTTTGGGTCTGCTAGCCTTCAGCCTGCACCTCGGACTTCTCGCAACCAGCCTGTACTCCAGTCGGTTAGGCTCGGCGTCATGAGCCTGCAGTCTGCCTGTCCTGAACCTACCTGTCCTGATTCTGCATTTCCTGAACCCCATGAGACTAATATGGATCAGCTGTGGAGCCACCCTGACGTCCAGCGGTCACCCTATGAAGGGACTCGCCTTGCCATTTTCAGCGCCACAGATTCTCCGCTGCCCAGCACCACGGAGTCTCTGCTGCTCAGCGGCACTACTGAGGTCCAGTCTGTTCCTGCGCCGCAAAAGCTCCCTGTCCCCGAGCTGCAGCGGTCTCCTGTCCCTGCGCCGCGGAAACTCCCGGTCCCCGAGCTGCGACGGTCTCCTGTTCCTGCACCACGTAAGCTCCTGGTCCCCGAGCTGCGGCGGTCTCCTGTTCCTGCGCTGCTAAAGCCTTCTGTTTCTGAGCTGTTAAAGTCTTCTGTTCCTGTGTTGCAGCAATCTGCTGAGCCTGAGTTGCCGCAGTCTTCAGTACCTGTTCTGCTGCAGTCTCCGTTGGCTGTGCTCCAGCAGCCTCCTGTTCCTCTGGCTCCTCCGGCCATGCCTGCCGTCATCCGGCCAGATCCCCAGCCGTCAGCCGCATCTGCCCACACCCTGCCATTCCCCGTCGGCCGTCTCCGCCGACGGCCGCTGCAGGGCTCCGGTCCTGCATTCCAGTCTCCGGTCAACTCCAGTGACTCTAGTGATTCCAGTGACTCTAGTGATTCCAGTGACTCTAGTGATTCCAGTGACTCTAGTGATTCCAGTGACTCTAGTGATTCCAGTGACTCTAGTGATTCCAGTGACTCTTCCAGTGCCTCCAGTGACTCTAGTGATTCCAGTGACTCTAGTGATTCCAGTGACTCTTCCAGTGCCTCTAGTGATTCCAGTGACTCTAGTGATTCTAGTGATTCCGGTGACTCCAGTGACACCGACGACTCCAGTGACTCCGATGACACCATCGACTCCAGTGACACCGACAATTCCCGTTTCTCCTGTGTCTCCGGTGTCTCCAGTGTCCCCAATGATTCCTGTAACACCGGTGCCGGTCCTGCTCTCCAGCCGCCGGTTTCCGGTCCTGCACTCCAGTCTCCGGTTTCCGGTCCTGTGCTCCGGTCTCCGGTCTCTGGCCTCCGGTCCTGCATTCCAGTCTCCGGCCTCCGGTCCTGCACTCCTGACGCTGGAAGCTGATTTTGCAGCCTGCCCTGACCTACAGCCTAATCATCTGGTGTCGGCTGCATTCCCTGACCTCCAGCTGCGTCGTCGACCTCCAGCGTGGCCCAGCCTACGTCGCCGGCCTCCTGAGCGGTCCCGCCCACGTCGCCAGCCTCTAGAGCTGCTTCGCCACTCTAGTCGTTCTCCTGCCCGTCCTCCAGAGCTGCTCCTCCACCCTGGTCATCCTCCTGCCCGTCCTCCAGAGCTGCTGCGCCTACATTGCCAGTACCCAGGCCGTCCGCCTGAGGTTTCCTGTTCGGCCTCTGTCCAGCCTCCAGGCCGTCCGCCTGAGGCTTCCTGCTCGGCCTCTGTCCTGCCTCCAGGCCGTCCGCCTGAGGTTTCCTGCTCGGCCTCTGTCCTGCCTCCAGGCCATCCGCCTAAGGTTCCCTGCTCCGCCCCTGTCCAGCCCCCAGGCCACTTGCCCCAGCTTCATGCCAATCCTCAGCTCCAGGTTTCTGACTGCCTGCCCAGGCCCTCGCTCCAGCTTCCAGCTACCAGCCCAGTAAATAAACTGTCTTTTGAACTGTGCTCATTGCCTCTTGTCTCTGTGTCTGCACTTTGGTTCACTTGCCTAGCCGTAACATATATAAGCATTGTTGAATTTGCCTGTAAATGCACTTTACCATGAAATTGACCCATGTTTTATTTTTTACATTAAAAAAAATTGTGCTGGGTCATTTGGGTCTGGTGAAGGGGCCACTCAGATCTGGGGGACCTCCCGCCTTGAGGGGGGTGCAGGGGCATGCCCGACGCCAGTGTACACAACCAATGAGATGTCTGCTGCTGTTTCTTCTGCTTAGCCAATTACCCAGTTGTGTTATTAATGCCCTCTGCTGGTTGGATCGATGCATTGCCCCAAAAATGAAATGAGTTGAAGTGATGTTTTTTCCTGGCTTGTCCAGTTCAGTATTTTTCCCTTAGATGCTAAAGGAAAAGGATTGGATCGTAAAATTTATCCATGCAGGAAAAATCCTTGCAATGATGAAGGATACCTCTGGTATATACTGCAACATCATAGACAAAACAAAAAGTTATATTGGGGCAGGCAAAGCTTTAAAAAAAAAAGTGTATTGATTTTTGAGTCTTGTCCCAGCCTCTATCTATCATTGTGAACACTCAAGTTTTCATCATAAGTGTAACATCCATGGTGGATTGGTTTGTAACATTTCATCAGTAATCTGCGAATCAAAGATGGAAAAGTGCCAACATAATTCATGTCTTGCTTTGTGTGTGTGTGTCTGTTTTTTTACATTTATCTCAGCCCAAAGATGATGACGGTGGATAAGAAAGATGTCCATGTCCATGTCATTTTGATTTCTTGAAAATTTGTTAGTATTCTTGAGTGGTGTTTTTGGGCAATCTTGTTATCTTGCCACCACTTGCTCTTTTGTATAATATGGAGATAATTGTTATCTGTAAGCAATATGTTTGCTAACTTTTATCTTTGCTTGCTAGTAGAGAGCAAACCAATTTAGATCACTTCAGTAGTTTTTAACTCTCTTTCTCCTTAGTAATTGTGTGTGTGTGTGTGTGTGTGGGTGGAGGGGGGAGAGTTTTTGTTGCTTTTTCTATAATTATTGTAACAACCATTTGGACCACCTGCTTCTATCTGTGGATTTCATAATTTTCCCTCCCCACCAGTAAGTTATGTGTAACTTAACAGTCTACTGAACAGAATTTTGTATTTTGAGGAGAACTGTTCCTAAGAGCTTCCAACTTGACCAAATGAAGCAGATTTTTCCGTGCTAGTGGTGGTTCACAGAGATGTGACTGCTGTTAAAAACAGGAAATCTGTATGAGGAACAAGGTTTGTTCCAGGACTGTGCCAGGCGGTAGTAATAACTATGGTAGGAAGATGGATATGAAGAGGAAAGTGAGTTTAGAGTCATTTAAACTGTAATGTGTTGCTTGTTTCCAGCTCGTTTCACAAACACATGTTTACATAGATGCACAACATGCTGATGCATTTAACATGCTCATCAATATGTGCAAATTTACAAAAACAAGTGAAATGAGCAGGAAAATACGGATATGTTATTTCTCATCCATTCAGTAGATACAATTTCTGGTGGCATTTGCATTTGGACTCTATCTCAACGTCCCTTTAACCATTAGAGGACGGGGGTGGGTTGGTGGGTGAGAAGTGGGGAGGGGCTGTTAATGCTGACAGCAGACAGAGGCAAGCTGCTGAGCTGTTCCACTTCAACTGAGGCATAACCAACCTCCCCCCACCACACACACACACACACACTCAAACCCTGGACACATGCCAAACGCCCACATAGCTGGAGCAGCTGTAGGCCCACTGATCCAGAGAGACATAGACTGGGAAAGAGAGACGTGAAGACAGCATAGAGTCAAAATAGTCAATGGCAGTGAGAGTCAATGAGGAACTGTAGTATGTGCCAACATAGAAAGCCCTTGTAACTCATAATTACTCTAAATCAGCTGCTATCTTTCTTTTTGTCGAGGCCGAAGTCATAGATAAACACACTGTTTCATGTTGTGCCTGTATATATGCGATTACAGAGGTATGAAAAAGTATTCACCCTCTGTTGGACTTTCAGGATTTTTGCTGTTGAATTTGCTCTGATCTTTTTATGGGTCTTTTTATGGGTTGCCATATGGTGGCTCAGTGGTTAGCACTGTTGCCTCACAGCAAGAAGGTCCTGGGTTCGAACCCCGGTCCGTCCCAGTTCCTTTCTGTGTGGAGTTTGCATGTTCTCCCTGTGTTTGTGTGGGTTTCCACCGGGTGCTCCGGTTTCCTCCCACCATTAAAGACATGTATGTCAGGGTTAATACTCCTGGCACTGGAGTCGCTGTACTGCTCCTGCACAGGATAAATTTCCCCATGGGGATAATAAAGTATACAAATACAAATACAAATAAATTATAGAAAAAAGTTGTTGTTTCAGGTTGTTATTCTGAACTTGTATATTCATAGGAGTACACATTGTAATTTAGGGTAGCCTGTTGAACAATGTACACCTTGTTATTGCACTTGTTGGAGTAAGCACTTTATTTTCTATCTACATTGCAAATTCTAAGAGCCTGATATACGTTGTTGGCTTCTTTAATTTGTAGGCTTCATTGTCAACAGGGTTTCAAGTCAACATCATTTTTAAGCCAAAAAAGCAGTTTATTGCAGACAAAAGTTTTATGTTTCACTGCTGTGATAATTTATTTTTGCACTGCAAATGATGTGCTATTAGAGTGATTATTACTATTATGTGAAACATCTCATGTTCAGTTGATGTTTGAATTAAAAAAGATTTGAAAGCCTCAATTAAACATTTTGTTATAACCTTGCATACTTATGTGCATTTCTTACCATTTATTAAGCATTTATCAACATTAGTCAAGCATAGATACTGCACACTACATTAGGTCCCTATTTAGGTGAATAACTGGTTAACAACTGTCTATTAAACATTAACAGGCATTAATGAGTGCATGTCGCAGTGCATACAGACATACAGTATGTACATAAGGTATACACTCATGCTAGGTAAGCAATAATAAATGTGTTGTAATACACACTATAAGCAAATGATGAATAGTTAAGGATAGGTTTCTATATGCGTGAGTAATTAATTAATAAATCATTTATAACATGAAAAAATAATACATAGACACATACATGGCAGTGTTTGGCATGCTCTCCAAAATTGTGAATTCACAGTTTAAAATGTTTAATCAAGTTTTATGATTAATGTGATTAATTATTAAAGATTAAAGATTAATGTTTATAATGTGTATAATATGTTTATAAGATATCCTTATATGTGCTTATGTTATAGTGTGTTAGAAAGCATTTGGGGGGTGTTAAATAAAGTGTTACCAAATACTGTCTTCATCCTAGAGTGGCTATTGGTATATTTGTGTGTATGTATGTGTATGTGTGTAACAGTAAATTGCTGACTTCATTAAGGCAGGCCTCTTCTCACCCATTCATTTAATTACTGGTGAAAAGGTTAGTACCACAACGCAATTTACCAAAGTGATTTCTTAGCTGCTATTAACTCTGTGTGTGGAGGGGTAGGGGTGGGGTGTCTTTCTTCGCTCTGTGCTGTTGCGTGCGTGAGACAGAGAGAGAGAGTGTGTGTGGTGGACGGGCAGTAGAAAGTAGAAGTATTAACTATGAAGCAGGGGCGACTGACCAATAGTCAGCCGTGATAGGGCGCCGCCCTCCTTGAGCCACAATAATAATAATGTTGATAATAATAAATTATACAAATTTTCAAGACAGTTTGTAAAAAATAATAATAATGATGATAATAATAAATTATACAAATTTTCAAGACAGTTTGTCCTGCCTCTGAATATCACAGTCCAATCAGCCGCAGCGTCAAGTTTCAAGAGTACCGACCCTTTCGGCCGATTTCAGTCTGGTTGAAAATCGCCCAGATCACTCTGATAGACTTTCATGTTATGGCAATTTTTTTTGAACTGCAGGCACTGCAATGCAGTCTCTATGGGTTCCGGGTGGGTTTGCACTAACGTGTTTTCGTCATACGTAACCTGGTGCATTCACATGCTCCTCGGATGGTCCCATTTGTTCCATCCTGATGGCAGCACGGACACCGCATGGACAACTACGGGTGTCACCGACATGCATCATCTCTCGGAGAAAGTGAAAAAGCATGAAACATCGAAGATGCATATGGACAGTGGACAATTTTATTTGATTAATGGTAAAGCAGGTCTCTCTTCACATTCAAAGGTATTTGTGAGGGCAAACTGATGACAATTTATCTGTTGATGACCACAGTGGATTGTTCAGTCATTGTAGAGCCAAAATAATTTTATTCAAGACATTTACAATGAACTCCTGGATGTAGCTATCCACAAATACTACAGTATGTAACCTAAGGAACAATCCTTGTCGTATGTTGCCATCTAGTGGTTACTGGTGGTATTGCTACGTGAGGTGACCAGAAAAAACAAATTGTACAATGCAACGTGACAATGTCAAGTTAGCTAGCTGACTTAGGTTAATTTACCCATTGAACGGGTCACCTTAGCCATCATCGCAACAATTGCCCCCCCTGAGACATTTAGCAGGAGCCGCCACGGCAATTAGAAAGGTGCTGGAGTCTTGGATTAGCTGTTTTTGCTGACTTATAAATGGCCAAGATGAGAGGTCAAGAGTTATTTCACCAATAAGGAAGGAAGAGCTGTTTTATTGTTCCACAGATATTTTACTAGTTAAAGGGGAAATAAATAAGACTTTTACTGTCCCATAGCACAAAATGACCATAATATCACATTAATATGGTTGTTGTTCATAAGGTCCTGCTTTCAATTGTATTCACGTGCATATTTTGCTAAATCCCAATCACTCGTAAATGGGAAACTATTAGTAATTAACATAATTCTTGACATTTTTAGAAATGGCATATAAGGCAAAGGAGAAAACCCACAAACATAATCTTCCCAACAGAAATGGTATTAAAGAAAGTGAAAAATAACTTCAGTGATGCAGAAAGTGAGGCAATGCTGAGTACTGTTGAAAAACAAATACTCAGCAGGAGCAGTGGGATTACTGTAAGGCCCCACAAAAAGATGACATATGGAAGGTGTGAGGGACCGAACCAAAGACACAAGGAATCACAGGTAGATTGGAATGTTTTTAGGGGTTTTTATTTACCCAAAATATTTACAAATTAAGAGGGTAACAAAACCAATGATAATATTCAAGAAAACGTGTATATCAAAATCAAATAAGTCTGGCCAAAACAACAGGTCAACAGAACTTAATTACAGCTTAACGTAAACACAACTGAACTGAATAGACTAACCTGCATAAATGAGACATGAGGGAACATATATAGTGGCTAGCCAAACTAAAATGATACATGAGGGGAGAAAAACAGACAACAAATTAGGGCCCGGATCTACTAAAGGTTTGCGCCACCGCAAATCGCATTGCGGGTGCTAAAACCTTGTTTTCTGATCTACTAAGTAAGTAAGTAAAGTTTATTTATATAGCACCTTTCACAGAGCAAAGTCACAAAGTGCTTCACAGGAGTAAAATAGTTAAAATAAGACCATCAAATAGTAAGAAACAATAAAACATAAAAACAAAGGACATAAAAACAAAAATACAGACACAAGAGGCTAGACAAAGGCCAGTCTGAACAGATGAGTCTTTAGCTGCTTTTTAAAAGTGTCAACAGAGACCGCAGATCTTAAGTCCTGTGGAAGAGCGTTCCACAGTTTAAGTGCCACAATTTCAAAGGCTCGATCACCTTTTGTTTTGAGCCTAGAGCGAGGGACAACCAGTAAGCCCTGGTCAGAAGACCTAAGTGACCTGCTGGTAATGTAGGGATGGAGTAGGTCGCAGATGTACACAGGTGCCTGACCATGCATGGCTCTATATGTGATTACAAGAACCTTAAATTGAATCCTAAACTTGATGGGAAGCCAATGTAAGGAAGCTAAGATGGGTGTGACGTGAGACGTCCTGCTGGACCTAGTCAACAGCCTTGCAGCAGCGTTCTGGACCATTTGTAGACGGTCCAGAGATGACTTGCTGAGGCATGTGAAAAGGGAATTACAGTAGTCCAGGCGGGATGATATAAAGGCATGAATAATCATCTCCAACTCAGCTTGTGACACAACAGACCTGAGTTTGGCAATGTTTCTAAGATGGAAAAAACATGTACGGGACAATGACTTAATATGTTGATCAAAGTACATAGCCTGAGCAAAAATAACACCAAGATTTCTAAGGTTAGACCGTACAGTTGAGGAAAGGGACCCAATACACTGAGCAACCTTGGAAACGATACTGTCTGAAGCAATAATAAGAACCTCAGTCTTGTCTGCGTTAAGCTGTATAAAGTTGTTGGCTATCCAGTCCTTAATGGCAATCAGACAATCGTGCAAAACAGACAGTTTGTCAGTCTTACCTGGCTTAAAAGAGATGTACAGCTGAATATCATCAGCGTAGCAGTGATAAGAAATACCTTTAAATTTGCTAATAATCAGTCCTAGGGGAAGCATATATAAAGCAAATAAGACCCAAAACAGAACCATGGGGCACACCGCAGGATAGGGCAGCACTTGCAGACATGTAGGGACCAACCGACACAGAAAAACTCCTATCCAAGAGATAGGAGGAGAACCAGTCCAGGGCGCTCCCAGAGACACGCACCCACTGCCTAAGCCTTTCGATCAGAATGCAGTGATCTACAGTATCGAAAGCTGCGCTAAGATCCAGCAGCACCAAAACGGAGCATTCACCCACATCAGAAGACATCATGATATCATTGGAGACTCTGAGAAGAGCTGTTTCAGTGGAATGCTTCTGACGGAAACCAGACTGGAACTTATCAAGAATGTTGTGTGCATTCAGAACAGCAGTGAGCTGTTTGGCAACAACTTTTTCTAAATTTTTTGAGATAAAAGGCAACTTGGATATAGGCCTATAGTTTTTGGGCAGGGATGGATCAAGGTTAGTTTTTTTTAGGAGAGGCTGAACAACTGCATGTTTAAAATAAGATGGGACACAACCAGATTGCAGGGAGCTATTAATAACAGACACCAGGCACGGACCAATAAACCTAAGTACATTTTTAAACATACTAAGGCGGTGCACAGGGCATTTGCGCCTGAAATCATGGGTTGATCTGTGTGCACCATTTTTTGCGGGTTGGTCTAATTGCATATGCATTTGTGGGTGTTCCAAGTCTGAGGCGCAAAATAAAGGGAGGGATTTATGGAAATTGGCAGTGGACGTGATTTATCAAGAGGCGGTGGCTGTTAACACCTGCTGATTGCGCACAGAATTTAAGACCTAGGAAAAGCATGCCTTATCATTTTGCACATAGGATAGCTCTGCCGAAAATGTCCCTGGAACCGGCTCCAGGATCAAAGTGACACAATCATCTACACAGCATAACATGTAGTCATTAGATCGCAGGGTTTAAACGAGTATGCTGACTTAAAAATGTATAATTTAAGCCTCATTGGCAGAGTAGCAGAATGCGCACTCAACATGCAGACTATTACCTAAATATACAAAAAAGAAAAGTTGCACACTCTTCTCTGGATTTGCTGACACTTATTATGAGCCAATGTCTCCGTGACATTGCCTTGATGAAAACAATGCAGCTAAAACATGTGTGCGTAATAGCTGTCACGACAGTGGAGAGGTGTGTGCGTGGCTTCTCCACCTATACCTTCACCAGGTCTCCATCCCTCCCACACCTGGCACCTGCGTCTCAGTCAGGCTCTCCTGCACATGCTCCTCCAAGGGAGTTAAGGCTCCTCTTTGGCTTTATTTGTGGTAAGCATTTTGGTTTAGCATATCATACCAGCACTTTTTACCTCCACTAAATCGCGCTTGTGGTGCCCAACTGCATTCATTCCTTATGTTGTTCCAGAGTGACTTTTTCTCTGCAACTCTTTGGGGTTTTCTCTGCCACCAACACTTCCAGCTCCACTGGAGAGACATTTGCGCTTCTTTTGCCCATCATTACGTTGCCACTAATGGGCTATTGTGCGCATTGCTTGGCCCTTATATTAGCGCAGTCGCAATTCTAATTAATTGTCTGTGCCTCCACTCATTTGCGTGCACTACTTTAGTAAATACCTGCCGCTGGTGGTACCAATTGCGCCCGCAATTGCTTTTGCGCTGCGCCGGGAATTGCGACATGTTAGTAGATCCGGGCTTAGGTAAACATTCAACTACCTACATTAACACACTAATATTGGTTAAATGAACAATAACCAACATGAAATAAATACAAAAGCTCTACACAATTTTACTGGGAACATAGTTAAACAAATTAACAACAACTATGGCACTGACTGGCTCGATTGTTTCTCTGGAGTCTGGTGTTGACTAAAGCAACACCTGACTCTCTGAATCGCTCGACAAAATCTGAAAAGTGGGTGGGACGGGATTTACCTAGAAAAAAGGATAAGGACAAAGATCAACCTGTTAGACCTTTCACAGCACTCAGGAACAGGAAGGTGAAGTTGTTCCAGACAAGACTTTAATTAAACAGTGCCAACCTAGTATTTTACCACTGATTGCCATTCCCCTCTCCCTCTTGCGCCCCTTCTCTTTCTCTCACTCTCCTAGACAGAGAGAATTTGACAAAACACAAGAGAGAGAGAGAGAGAGAATTTGACAAACAAGAGAGAGAGAATTTGACAAAACGAGAGAATTTGACAAAACACAAAAGAGAGAGAATTTGACAAAACAAAAGAGAGAGAGAGAGAGAGAGAGAGAGAGAGAGAGAGAGAGAGAGAGTTAAAAGTTCTTTCAAAAGAAGCCCAGATGTCAGGAACACAGATACCAGTTCAGTCTAGGCAGCACCGCCTTAGAGCACACCATGCAGTATACTTACCTCCGTCTAATCATTACTGCATCGGGTAATTTCAACATGGCAGCGAATGCATTAAAGGACAAAGCTTGCGGAGCTCTATATGCAATACATAAGAAATTTTACAATAATGATATTCCAATTCCAATTTGGTGTAAAATTTTTGATAGTGTAATTCAGCCCATTGCGCTGTATGGAAGTGAGGTATGGGGTCCACTCAGCTACACTAGATGGGACAAGCATCCGACTGAAACCTTACATGCTGAATTCTGTCGATTGATCCTGAAAATTCAAAGGAAAACACCAACTAATGCATGTAGGGCAGAATTAGGCAGATACCCACTTATAATTCACGTCCAAAAAAGATCCCTAAAATTCTGGATGCATTTAAAATCAAGTCCCGAAGAGTCACTTAATTTCAAAGCTCTCAAAACCCAAGAACTGAACCCTGAAAAGAGTCCTCTAAGTCAGCTGGTACTGAGACTAACTAACACACTAACAAATACCAACACAACACAACCAGCACTGCTCTTAAAACATTGGGACACTGAAACTAAAACTCAAAGTAAATTAGAATGTTATCGGACCCTAAAAAGTGAATATGAATTGGAAGAATATCTCTTGACTGTCAGAGATAAAAAGCAGAGACAGATCCTGCCCAGGTACAGGCTCAGTGACCACAGTCTGGCTATAGAGAGGGGCAGGCACAAGAAAACCTGGCTCCCAAAAGAAGAAAGACTCTGTGGTCACTGCAGGACAGGTGAGGTCGAGACAGAGCTGCACTTTCTTCTTCACTGTAAAAAATATGAAGGTATAAGGAGGACATATTTTGACCTATTTAAAAATGCTGTTTCTGAATTTGATCAACTACCTGAAAATCATCAGTTACAATTAGTTCTAGGTGATGGAAAGACTGCAAAAATAGCAGCAAAATATGCCACAGCCTGAGGGACAGCAGCTGACTGTCCTCTGAAGACTCTGTCCATATAGTTCTATTGATGTTCAGATAGACAGACAGACAGATAGACAGTTCTCTTAAGACTCTGTCCATATACAGTACTTCTATTGTTGTTCATCTGTTATTTCATGTTATGATGGATTTCTGTAATGTCTGTTTTGTGAGACAAATGTATGTTTTACCTTTCATTTTTATGGATGAGCACTATCAGTGCACATTTGCTTTGGCAATATTGTTACACAACTGTCATGCCAGTAAAGCTTATTGAATTGAATTGAATTGAGTTAAAATTTTTGACTCAGTGATCAAACCAATATTGTTATATGGAAGTGAAATCTGGGGACCTCTCTGTACAGCAAATTATAATTCATGGGACAAAACACCCACTGAGACGACACACCTAGAATTCTGTAAAAATATTCTTCAGACCCAGAGAAACGCCCCTAACCTCGGCTGTAGAACAGAACTAGGTCGATATCTTCTTCTTCTTACAATCGAAAAAAGAGCTAGTACATTTTGGACCCATTTAATGTTAAGTGACCCTGACTCCTGCCATCACAGAGCTTTTAGATACAACCATCAGCACCCAGAGAATGACCCCCTGGAACAGTTAGCCCACAAACACCATCTAAACCCAACCACAAAAACCACACCGGCAACATTCAGACATACTGAAATTCTAAATCAACAAACATACATTCACTATTGGAAAAATGAAATTAAACAAATAAACAAGCTTAAGTGCTATCAAGCATTAAATAGGGATTACAAATATGCAGAATATCTCACCGTAATTAAAGACCCCAAACAAAGGAAAATATTAACTATGTACAGACTGAGCAAGCACCAGACCATAGAGACAGGACGCCACAAACAAACATGGCTTCCCAGAGAAAGAAGAATCTGCCAAAACTGTGACTCAGAAGACATTGAAAGTGAAGAGCATTTCCTCATATTCTGCAAAAAATATGAGCATTTGAGAGATTATTTTTTTTCCCCAAATCCAAGAAAAAACACCACATTTTAATGATCTTGAAAACCAAGAAAAATGTCTGTTCTCCTTGGAGAAGAGTGAAAACTTGGAACTGACGGGCCGATATGTCGCAGCATGCCATCACCTCCAAAACACCTGAATCCTGCCAAAACCACTTTATAGTTTCATTCCTTTTCCTGTTTTAACATTATCTATATTGTTATGATCCCATTACTGCCATTACATTACAATTATTTACTGTTGTTGTGGTTATCGTTATTATAATCGTTATACTGTTTATTCTTTACCCTTCGTACTCTCATTATTACTATCAATTGTTTGATGTACCATTTGTTTTTGTCATGCTAATAAAGCTCACTGAATTGAATTGAGAGAGAATTTGACAAAACACAAGAGAGAGAATTTGACAAAACACGAGAGAGAGAGTTTTTTTTTTAGTTTTAACAAGACCTTTATTAGACAATGTACAAACATCCAACCCCTCAGTCAGCAAAACAAAAACAAAGCAAACAAGACATTCACAAACCAAAAACACCGACAGTGTTATCCGCACCTCATCTCAACTCCCTGGTAAAAACACTCTCCTCCCTCCAGACTGCACACAGCTTCCTCAAGACACCACTTACTATGAAACACTCCTAAATCTTGCATTCTTTTGTAGTACTCATAACCTATTGATACTCTTGCCCTAACTAAAGCCTTGTACAAGTCTAAAACTTCTACTGTTACCCCAGCATCTACCTTCCTCTTCCTACTAAGGTACACAGCCATTTTTGCCTGCCCCAGCAAGAAATTAATGATACACCCCATCCTTTGTTTACTCTTACTGCACTGAAAACCAAAAATAAAGCCAGAAATTATAAAAACTGCCCCAAGTGCATTGACCAATGAGCTAAGCACATTGAACAAAGGTCTGAGCCTGTCACAGTCTCTGAAGCAGTGAAATATTGTTTCTCTCACACCACAGAAAGGGCAGCCACTGCCCACATTAGAGTTCACTAGAGAGACAAAGGCATTGACTGGCAGTATCCCATGTAGTACTCTCCACTGTAAATCCCCAGCGTATTTTGGCAAGGGCCTCTTATACAGAGTAGTCCATGCAGGCTTCACCTCCAAAAATGGAAAACGGAAATATACAAGGCATTGTCCGTTTTCCTGGTGAGAAACGGCAGATACAACATTTACAAAAGACTTGATTTTCCCTTTCTCCTTTGTAAAACAGAAAATAAAATTAAAAAAATTAAAAAAGCCCATTTTGGGATTGCAACCTGAATATAGAGCTGTGCGTGTTTCAGCACCATCAAGGCCTGGAAAGCGGAAAGGAGAGAGAGAAGCAGACAGGGAGGAAAATAGAATGACCAAAAAATACACAGACCCAAAATGCATTTACATAAAGGTGTGGAAGGGCTTGTTATGTATTGGCAGGATCCATTCGCATTTGAGTTGTTAACCCTACACACTACCCGACTGCGTCCAGATTCCGCTTTTAAAAATCAAACATGTTTGATATAATCGTAGTGGCTCCGACTCACGGGAGGCAAGAGATTAGAGTCTGTTCCCCTCACACACTTGTCGATTAGAGTCTGTACCCCTCATACACTTGCCACGTCGACTGCTCCAAAATCTGCAGACTAGACCAGGACAGACTCGGCCCGATTGTGATTCCTGGCTAAAATCGGGGCAATAGTTGTTTAGTGTATCCCCAGCTTTACTTGACGTCCCGGCTCCCATGACGCTATGTGCTGCCATATACTCAGTGGTATAAAGTGCATGCATTAAGTTATTAGTGTATTTTGCAGGTGTTGCTCTATTATACCTGTCCCTGATCTCCTGAGGAATTCCCTAAAACACATAAAGAAAAAGACACTGGATAATTAGTTACATAAGGTTTCAAAGACAATAACAACTGGATAATTTAAAATGATTAAATACTAGGTAGCAAATTGAAACAGTAATGCAATATTTTGAATAGAGTTGGTAGTGTTTGTGTGTCAGATTCCCAGTTCCAGAGCTCTATGCACAGTCCTACAGGCCTACTTGTATTTATGATTCATATGAATGTAAAATTTGAATTGCAATGCTTACAGTAGCGGGGGGAGGCACAAATGTCTGGTCTTCCCAAGACTGTGGGATTAGGGATGAGTGCATGTTCTAAAGAAAAAAAAGTATGTAATTAATAAGATGTGAGTAAATTAACTTACTAACGATATAGGTGTGTGCATGAGTACAACCTGCTGTTTTTTCCCTCCTTGGGGGGTCACTTTGACTTCATTCTGATAGAAAGATAATGTTCATTAGTGTGTGTGTCAGAGAGAGAGAAAGAGGATGGGGGGTTAGGGCCCTAAAATGGCTGAATAAGTAAGCCATAATAATAAATACAAAATAAAATAACAAATAAAAGAATAGAATTTCATTAACAAAATATATTTCTGTCTATCAATATGGCATTGGTGTTTACCCATAAAGGGAGTCCAGACTCTTCTATGGCCACTGTTGAGGTGTTCTCCCTGCTCACAAGTGTTGCGTCTGCAACATTTTCAGTCCAGCTCCCCATAGCCTCAGCCACATCTACATTCAAGTCCTGGTGGATGTTTGTGTGTGATAGAAAATAGAGCAAGGACTATTGTGATATCACTCTTTATATCAAGAAATGTCAAATCATAAACACTACAAAATATTACTTAAGTTTGATTCAATTCATATTCTGTCACTTGAACACATAACAGCCTTAGCAAACATTTCTTCATTGGGGAGAAAAAAACATACCATGGTCTGAACAAAACATGGTCCTTGGCCTGAGCAAGTAGTTCCTTGATGGTTGAGATCATCTCGGGAAGACCTTACAATTACAATAAGTTATTGTTACAAAAAGAGAGGAATAACAAAAGAAAAAAATGGAAAAAGTCAAGGCTTTCACATTGAACCTACCCTCAAACATACTCAAAGCATTTCTCGGGGAAGAATTTTCTCTTTCTCGTTCAGCAGCCCTTTGTTGTATCGTCATGGTTGACCTTACTGTCCTCCTTCTGCTTTTGTACCTATCACAAATAATAATATCATACTGTAAAAACTTCAAGGGAAAAAGTGTTAAATTATTTGACGTTGCTAAAGGTTAATTAGGGGGAAACGTAAGTCACAAACCTTTTGTAGGTCCTTATATTTCACTTGAAGGCACCACAGGTGTCCTAGGTGAGTGGAGGAAAAAAGTGAATCCTCTCGCGTGCCCAGCAAGCTAAGTCAGCCGTTGGGCAGTCAGCTGTTGGGAGAGAAAAAATGTCAAACGATTTTGAGCCAAAATGACTGCCAAAAGATATAGTGTTGGATATAAAAGATTTTTGTCCGACGTTAATCTAGATATCCCAAGGACAACAAAACGGTATCGTAATTTGCGGGTTGGAGAGCGAGAAGGTACAATTACTACTAAACACATTAATGTAAGGTTAGGCTGCAATGTTGATGTGTCACTTAAAAGTAGCCTAATATGTTGCTAATTTTACCTAAACCTTTTCCTGGATATTAGACCAAGTTGAGACAATGCAGGGAACTACTGAACATAACACTGATAAACAAAACCTTGAGGTTTGTAAAATATGATTATCTTAGACATGATTGCTTAGGCATCAGGCTATATGGCATGATAACAGCTATTCACTCCTTGTTAATGGTCAAGATACAGGCATCCAGCCATAGAGCTTCATGCTGTCCATTTTGTCTTTTAGGCTGGTGATCTACTGGGTGGACCATCATATAATACTGACCAAGGCAATGACATGGTATGTGCCTGCCAACTATTACATTATTTAAACACTGTGCTCTTCACTGATTTGGCTGTTAAATCTGTGTGACCTATCCTTCATAACAGCAAGGTGTACAGGATGCAGACTCGGGTTGTTCTGATGATGACGAGGCTGGGAATGAAGATCCAATGGTATGTTATTTGTAAATATTTACCTTAATCATTGCGTACATATTGTTCTTACACAATGTAACATAATAAATTAGGTTTTATTCAATATGAAACTATTTGCACCATTAATGGCATGCTCATTATTTCAGAGCTTATATCACTTGACCTGACTGAATGAGATCATTTTATTTAATATCTCCAATTGCAAAATACATCACTTAAATAAATAAATATCTTATTTGATCTAGCTCCATTTTATTGTATACTGACCAAGGCAATGACATGGTATGTGCCATTATTTAAACACTGTGCTCTTTCACTAATTTGGCTGTTAAATCTGTGTGACCTATCCTTCATAACAGCAAGGTGTACAAGATGCAGACTCGGGTTCTTCTGATGATGATGAGGCTGGGAACAAAGATCCAATGGTGTTTGCGCGCACATGTGTGTGTGTGTGTGTGTGTCTTACATGGGCAAAATACATTTTTCAAATAATCATTAAATCATATAATTTAATGATTATTATGTAAATTAATTAAATTCTGAATTTACATTAAGATCTATGGCATATCCCATACATCTTCATGTAGCTATTAGTCTATTTTTTCTTTTAGGCTGATGATGAACTGGGTGGACGATTGGATAATACTGACCAAGGCAATGACATAATGTAACCTACAAAACCTTGCCCTTGTAAAGGTCTATAATTTGATTGTTTCTATTTATTTTAGTGTTATACAAATGTCACGTGCCTGAATGCTACAGTATTGTAACCTGTTTTGTTTGGTTGCCCCTGCATACCGTAATTTCACATAAAGTGTTACTCATTCCTTAAGCATAACTATAGTGTTTACTAACACAATTTTTCATATTTGTTGGAATTGGATAGGCACCAGTATTGTACAATATAGGTGAATATGTGAAGATAATTAGGAAAGACAATAAGGGAGCAGCATCAAAGGACAGCAGTACTTAACTACAGCAGTAAGCTTGTCAAAGTAAGATGCAGATGAAAAACTAGCTGATATCAGAGCAAAGGGCAGTAATTGCTGGCCGACTGGGAAGGATAACCAGCAGTCATAGCTGCTTGGAGACTGAGCACAGTGTTGGTAGTGGCTTGGACACAACAGGTAGAGTCCACTGATGGCAGCAGCTGGGACAGGAGAGATGAGGTCAAGGTAAAAGGGAAGAAAGTGACAGTGACATTTGAGAGAAAATCCAGAATTCATATCAGTCCCATTGTAGGAGCCAAAATAGCATATTTGATTATATTTAAAGAATAATAATTATAATTTCAAGACTTCCCGTATTTTTGTTATAGGTCTGATTTACTGATTTTGATTGACAGCTTGGCCACTGATTGGCAGCTTGGCCACTGATTGGCAACTTGGCCACACCCATAGTAATTGGGGTGTGGTGCAAGTTAACAAAGGGAAAGTGGGAAAAGTTTGAGGAACAATGGAGTCCTAGCTTTAGTTGAGAGCAAACAGTTTTTTAACCATCTCATCATTTAAGAATATAGTATCATCTTGTATACATCTATCATCTATTTTCTCTCTTTCATACACACACATTTGAACATACTTTATTGTGCTGGCTTACAACGTTTTGGTTCACACTCTATCAACACTCTTTTAAGTGTTAAATTAACACTTTTGAAAGTGTAAATTTTTTTATGGAGTTTTATGGAATTGAGAATTAACACTGGCTAACACTGAGTAGTGTTGATTTTCTAACACTGGCACTAGTGTAGAGTACTATCAACACTACTCAGTGTTAGCCAGTGTTAATTTTCAACTCCATACAGTGTTGAAATAACTCTGGGTGAGTGTAAAAAAATTTACACTTTCAAAAGTGTTAATTTAACACTTAAAAGAGTGGACACATATAGACACTTTTCTAGTGTTAAATTTAACACTCTCAGACTTAATACCAGACTACACTTGACTCCAATATAGTAACACTAATTGGTGTAACTCAATTAACTCTGAGGGTGTAGAATGTTGACAACCAATGCCCCCTCCAGCCACTGTACCCACCAGAACCACCTACCCCACATACCTATCAATTACAAAAAATACAAGACAACAACTTGCACAAAAATATTGTGTATTAAAAGGCAGGTACACTACAAACATAATTCATGAACTGAAAACAGTTCAGCATGGAGTCATACAAAATTATAGTATGGGACAATGTACATTTGGTCATCAGTGTCATACGAAAATTGCCTATCATAAGGTCTGTAGTACACCAGGTTATCTACACAGATCAGTGTGAAGACATCTGTTTCCTCCTCAATACTAAATGCATTTAAGTGATCATCAAAATACATTGTTGAGACTTTACAAGTTAGAAGATAAGCATTGTCATCTCTAACAATTATACTGACAATCCTGTCAAACTGCTGACCAAGACTTCAGTAATGGGGCCAAATTGTAATCTTTTACAATAAAAATTCTCAAAATGAAAAGCCACCTGATTCTGATGTTTTTTTACCAGTGTTTTCGTGATGTTTTTAAAGTTCTTTACAGACTTTTTGAAGAAGTTGTGCTTTCCTTCAAACCTCATGCACCACATGTGTATGAGTGGCCCAATTTTCCTAATACAGCTTGGGTAATGGATCATTAGGTGGTGCTTTGGAATCAAATTTCACTCTGGAAAAAAATATTTAAAAAGCTTGTGATGATCAAAAATCATGTTTCAAATAGCAAGTCATACCATGGGTTACAATAGGTGAAAACACAATGTTTACAATTTGAATCAGGAAATCAAGAGGAGTAGCAAGTTCCAACAGCTATCATTCCTGCAAACTAAATCTCCAAACATCAATGGGGTATTGTGTAAGAGGCACCACTGAATAGCATTAAGGCCAAGATCTTTGCTATTGTCATCCAGTTTTAGCCCACTTGGCCTGTTTTTTCTCTGTGTAGATCCATAATTAAAGCAAGCTGATCAAAACAATCCTCAACTTTCTCTAAGGTTTCTCTAGATGCATCAGATGACAAACATTCAACAACAGCTTCTTTTGCATGAGCATGGATGTCATTAACCAGTTCCTCCATAGAACCAACTAAACATTGCACAGTACTTTCAGGAACTCCTGAGGCTTGCACTTGAGTAATAACAGCTGCACATGTCTAGTATTTGCCTTTTTTCAATTGAATGTGTGTAGTGACAGTCACGGGAGGATCCACATTTACTGGCTGTGAAACAGAAGCTCCAACATTAGCTACAGGCTCAAACTCAAAATTGCTGACGAGATCTGAATCAGCACAGTCTCCATGTGCTCGAGATAAGTGCCGCTTGTAACCAGAGTATGTGCAAAAAACAAATGAACATCCAGGCTCTCCACAGTTCAAACGCAAAGACTTTCCTGGGTACAAACCATGCTGAAACTTCAAATGTCTAAATAACACTGAACAACTTGTGTGGTGTACCTTGCAAATGTAACGAACATATTTCCAGTCCAAGATGTGTTCCTCTTCAAACTGCACTGTGAAGAATTCTTGCTCTGATTTCCTTGACCCGAGGACTCTCCTTCACACTGCCAAGATCAATGCCATACACGGTGGTCTGAATGAATGTGTAGAAGTTGCACAATGCCTCATCATAGGACACAGCAAAAGCAAAATGTGCCTTGAAGAGCTCGTCAAAGGCAGCAACTCCGGTCTGCGTCGTACAGGGAATGACCTTTTGGTCCAGGATGATGTAGAAATTCCATCTACAGTGTGTTTGCATATTGTTCTCCTGTGAAATATGTGAGCGGAGAAAATAGACTATGGGTGCCGAAACTATCGCTACAGCTCCGCGCTGCTGCCAGTGTTTGTAGTCAAAAGGCGAAAGGAAGTGGGCTATGCTTCGCGACCATTTCGTGTCTGGTCTGGAAGAAAAATTCTGCGCGCCTCGCCTGGGGGTGCTTGAGTCGCCATGCTTTTTCTAACAAAGCAGGCTCAATGCAGAGCTAAATGCTGCCAGTGTTTGTTGTGGCTAGCGAAGCTATTACTAAACCTAAAGCTACTCCATGTACCACTGCCTAAAATTTGGACAAGTTACCAGGAGTTATGTATTTTACTTCTCCTTTTGATGTGACTCCGAGAGCTGTTAAAACCAAAACTTAACATACCTTTGTCTCCTCTCTTCCCCACTGTGCCTGCCCTGTTCGGCTCCAATGTGCTCTCCGGTTGTAGGCTTCCAAGTTCACCCCACAGGAGGTATATAGGCTTCGGCAGTTGCAAGTGAAAGGAAAGAAAAACATGTTTATTAAAAACTGTGGCAGATATTAGCTAGCAGCATTCATTCTCCCGACAGCCAGAGTGTGCTAAATTAGCTATCTACTTTACTGAGTTCATGCTAGCAATCGGCCAGTTCAACAAAAAACGTTTTAAAATGGGATGTGACACTTACAGAAAAAATATTTTCATGCAAATGCAATTCAGTTCACACTTACTGATATTACTTATGCTAATATCAACCTAAAACTTTAAATTTGATAGACTAAAACTTACAGCAGGGGAAGAAAAATGGCGACCACAGATTCTGGAGGGCGCGTCTTCACCGGAAATGAAGCTGTGGTCAATTTAACACGCGGAGTGTGAGAATTTTCGAAACGACCAAAATCCACACCAACACTTTCAGGAACTGACTCTTGAGGTGTTAGTTTTGATAAATTAAGTTTTAAAATAACACTGAACTAGTGAGTCCAACCCCAGTGCCTTCAACTTACAGAGAAGAAGATGATAGTTTACGGTGTCAAAGGCCTTTTGAAGGTCCAACAAGACAATGCCACACACTTTTCCTTCATCTATTTCCCTTCTGATGGTATCAGTTAGATAGAGGAGGCATGTGTCAGTAGAGTATGACTTCCTGACTCCTGATTGTAATTCATATAGAAGATCTTGTTTGCCAACATATCTGCTTATGCACTACCCTCTCTAAGATTTTGGATGTTACACTGAGTATGGAGTAGAACTAGCATTCATTTTGGCTAGCCAACCCCCCTCCACTGCATGAGACATTAAGTTTACCTAGCCATGTAATAGTGAAGTGGGACAGTTGTCACCATCTATTTTTTGGTATCCATGCCTCACAGATGTCAACTCTCTCTACCTGAACGACACGGTGACCATAGCTAATGTTAGCTAACATTAGCTAAGGGTTGTACTGAAATTGAGCCCATATTCTCACATAGGAAAGAGACAGTTCTTGGAGCTTAACTGGTTGCTGGTATAACTAAGGGTCTCCCAGACCAGGCTGAGTCTGGTTCATCGGATCGCCCATGGGTCAGCTCCGAGGTATCTGGCTGCCTATTTCCAACATGTTAGAGAAGCACGCATCCACAATACAAGAGCTAGTATAGCTAATGTGGGTGTGTATAGGTTCAAAGGTCTGACTGGGAAGGTCTCATTTTTATACACCGGAGCATCTGAATTGAATAGTTTGCCTTTGTCTGCTAAAACTATCAACACTTTGAGTAGCTTTAAAAGGTTGGTGGAAAAAATGGCTGATGGATAAGGTTCCTCTCTGAAAGCCACCTTAGTGGCATCTTAGTTTATTAACTACTGGTGATATTTTTGGCTTTATGTGGAATTTACGAATAGTTTATATTGTATTGTAAGACATATTGTATTTGTTTGTATTTATATTTCTGGTCTGTTGTTTTTATATTTACTCACTGATACTGATTCAACTGCCGGTCATGCCCATAGCCTTCTTGGACTAGAGGACCACAATGGAAATACATCTTGGACTTTCTTGTGTTTTATCCTCGATTGTTTTGTAACCAGGTGCTTTACATTATATTGTATGTATGTAACTTGTTTTAAAATGATCAAATAAATCAAATCAAATAAAAAAACATAATGTCCTGGGTTCATCCCTCTCTGTCCCAATGCTTCCTGTCTCTCTTCACTTTCCTCTTTCTAATAAAGGCTTTAGTAGTTAGATTTTAATGTACCCCCCTGTTGTAGCACTCCAACCATAGCTTCAGAATGAACTTCATATATCCTATGGCTATAAAATTTACCCTGTGCAAAAAGGGAAATGTAAACAAAAAAAACAAAAGAAAGAAAACAGTACTGAAAATCCTGAAAAGTAAAGAGTAGTAAAATGTGAATTTAGTAGGTCTCTGAAAGCAGAGACATGTGCAGTCGTATGTCTGATATTAGAAATTGCTAGTGTTATGTCAAAACATTTGAAATTAATGTTAGTCATTTTTTTTATTTTTTACTTGAATTAAACGTTGATATGCTTTTTTTGTGTCCTGCGTAAACTTCATGAGCCTAGGGCCCATCAAACCGATTTTAAACCCATTTAAAAATGCAAGGTGGTCATCAGAAAATAAAGCAGTCTATTCATTCCCGAAAAGTTGACTCTTGGGAGTTACAGGATTGGATAACATCTTGCAGTTTTTATGTTCAGTGCCATATTTCATGCCCTGATTTTATGTCTCATAGTGAGAAACATATTTAGCCATATTGATATTCACTCAGCTCTCTGAAATATGAGCCTGATCAAGTCAAACTGGACCAGTAAAGTAATTTCATTATTGGTGTCATGACTTTAAAAATGTAGGCTCGATTACCATGCAGTCACCCAGTCAATTACTAATATTGTTTAAGTGATATTAGTGTTGCTACTACCTTTACCTCTGTCAGTCATTTTGAAGGAGACAGACACAGATGCAGCAGACAGATTTCTTCATGTGCTCTGTCGACGGAATACTGCTCTTCCTGAGGTAAGATGATGTTCAAAGTCAGAAATACAATACATAATTTCATAATAATGTTTTATGACTATCAAATGAAATGTTTATGTTATATTATACAAGATAAGACTGTAAAATAGTGTGCATATGATTGACATGCAGTCAGAGCATGATCAGGACATGGTGTGAGTGTGGGAAAAAGCACAAATGTAGCCATTTTAACAATTTTTGAGGCTGCAGAGGGAGAGGGCAAGAAGGAGGGGTATGCAAGGAGAAGGATTTGAGGAGGTTTGCTCTGTTTCTCAGAGCTCCAAGATAAAATAATATATATATATTTTTTTTTTCAGATGACATTAATTACATAACTAATAATGTTTTGAGAAGAAATAAGTTAACATTTTGCTGTGATGGTTATTTCTTACAGTAGTTTATTCTTTGGGTCCCCAGGGACCCCAGTTGATAGTCCTTGTATGTTAAATATGTTGGCAGGATGAGGGTTAATCGTGTGTATTTTTTCCATTTTCAGGAAATGGAGGCATATGAACAGTGTGTCATTTGCAAGCAGTCTGTAGACGGAGGAGGGTCGTCAGTATCAACTCTTGGAGAGAAGGGAAGTTCATCTATCAACCAGGCCAGTAATACGAGGGGAGACAACATTCACGCTGTACCTGGTGAGAAGGTACACAAAGACTGTCGCCGCACATACTGTAGCCCACAACAGATAGCCAAGGACACCAGGCAACAAGAGTCAAAACCAAGTACAAGCAGTGAGAGTTATACATTAAGATCGACTAAAGGGAGGTTCTCTTTCAGTACTGATTGCCTCTTTTGTGGCACACCAGCTCAGTTTGGAAGAAAGAGAAAGAAGCCAGATGCTCTCCAAGTCAAGACAATTGAATTCAAGGACACGCTTTTGGCAACATGTCGCGAACGAGGTGATGATTGGTCAGAGACTGTGAAGGCACGGATTCTGCATGTGCATGACCTACATGCAGCAGATGCAGTCTACCACCAGACTTGCAGTGTGAATTTTCGCACAAAGAAGCAGATACCAGTAGCGTATTAGACAAACACACAAGAGTCCATGAGGGTGAAGGTTGGCTGGCCTCAAGCTGATGAGAGGACAGCAGCATTCTTGGAGGTTGCAAAGTATATTGAAGAAAATGATGACGAGCAGATCACCATAAATGATCTAATTGACCTCATGCAGCAGAAGCTTGCACACAGTGAACATGAAGCATATTGTAACACCCACATGAAGACGAGGCTGCAAGAACACTTCGGTGAGAAGATAATATACACCGAGATCAATGGGAAACCAAGCGTGGTTACCTTCAGGACAACAGCCAGGGTGGTGCTGCAAGATTACTATAAGACACAACAGCAGCAACAAACAAACACAAGTGAAGAGAAGATCAAGCTTGTGCAGGCAGCTGCAAAGCTCATCAAACAAGATATCAGAGACATCGGGTTATCCTATGAATCTTACCCAGCTTTTGGTGACATAGATCGCAAGAGGCTGGCGTCAGATTTCTTCCGGATACTCTTCGCATGCTCCTGGAAGAACTATTTGCCGGGACCAAAACTCAAGCCAAAGTGGCGGCAATTGGACAAGCAATGATGCAGGCAACTAGACCAAGAGTCATGTTAGCACCACTTCAGTTTGGGTTGGGCGTGCAACTATATCACCAGTTTGCATCGCGGTTCCTCATTGACACTCTTCATCATCTTGGGTTTTGTTGCTCATACCAGGAGGTGCACCAGTTTGAACGAAATGCGGCCAAGTTCCATGGAACAAACATTCCTGACCTAACAACAGAGTTTGTCCAATATGTGGCCGACAATGTTGACCATAACATCCGCATGCTTGATGAGCATGGTACATTCCATGGAATGGGGATGATTGCGGCCATAACTCCTGGAATTAGATCAAGGCAGCCAATCCCCAGGGTCAAGGCTACTTCCTTGGATGTGGCAATGGTTGGAAGGGTACAAGTACGGTACCACAAAGATGAAAGGCGCGATTTGACGGCACTGACCTACCAGAAGCTTGTCAACCTTCAGGTCCAGAACAGCTGTGAAAATCTTGATGTCCTGTGGAAGGCATCCGTCCTCTTTGGGTCTCCCAGACCTGCATGGTCAGGAATGATGCAGTTCGTGCATAATGGTGACCACCCTAGCAAGGCGACTGTTATGTTTCTGCCGATGATCGATCTGAATCCCAGTGATAGCACATGCATATTCTCAACCCTGACATTTGTTAGTGAGCATGCACGATGCCACAATGTCACCCCAATAATCACTTTTGATCAGCCACTCTGGTGGAAGGCTCTCATGATTATCAACTCCGAGCCAATGGGAAGTGATCTGAGACGAATTGTCTTACGTTTGGGTGGCTTCCATGCAGAGATGAGCTTCCTCGGTTGCATCGGACACCTGATGGCCTCATCTGGGCTACAAGAACTGCTGGAGTTGATCTATGCCCCAAATGCAGTAATCCACATGATGTGTGGCAAAGCTGTTGCGCGAGCAGTTTGTGCACACTCAATTGTTGATGCAGCCCTCAATGCACTGATGCTGTCCATCTACCACAGCAATCTGGAAATCCAGACAACAGTAAGGATGGAGAGTCGGACTTTGCCGAAGCAGCTGCAAAGCCGCCGGATCATCAGATAACAGATGTAAGCAGAGATGCGGACCTGGACGGAGCTTTTAAGATCTATGAGAAGCTGATGAATGGGACTATATCTGCTGAAGAAGTCTGTCTGTCTGATGTTCTAGCGAGAATCAAAGACCGCCTTCAGAAGCACATCGAGTCCACCAAGAAGTCCTCTAGAACTTCAGCTCTCTGGGTTCAGTACATGGACATGCTAGACATCCTACGAAAATACATCAGTGCAGAATGCACTGGAAACTGGGCCTTACATCTACAGGCCATCCAGGACATGCTACCCTATCTGGCAGCATCGGGACACAATCTTTACACCAAATCTGCCAGGGTGTATCTTCAGCAGATGCACAACCTCAAGACTGAACACCCAGAAATCCAACAACGTTTTGAGGAAGGGTTCCACGTGATTCGGCAAAGTGATCGCCTATGGGCAGGTCTCTCACCTGACCTGATCATTGAGCAGGTTCTGATGAGAAGTTTGAAAACCAGTGGTGGGCTCACATGGGGGCGAGGGATGACGGAGCAACAACGTCTGTTGTAGCTGCTATCGATGCCTGCCTATGCAGAAGTAAACCAGGCAATGGAGGGACTCACAGGGGTCAACTACAACACTGGAGAGCAGAACAAGTACATGACCAAAGCAAGGCAAGCCCGTGACTGGAAGGACACACTGACAGTTCTCAGTTATCTACAGGAGCGAAATCCGTTCAGCAATGACCCTAGTCTGCGGAACATTGCCACTGGGGAGCATGCACTTTCCATCGTCAACGTTGATACAGCACAGTCAGTTGGCGCTGCGATACTGAAGTCTATGGATGGACTAACACCTGCTGAGTACGCCTTCAAGAGGAAGGATCAAGCTGTCACTCTCGGCATGAAGTCTTCTATAAGGATCGATGGAGATCAAATTCAAGTTGATCCACAGCTTCTCTTCCAGAGACTGGTCATAGTGGCACAGAAATGCGATGAACTCGAGTTAGCCCTCAAATACGAACTATGTAGCTATCCCCCAGCCCTATTTGATTCCTCTCTCCTGCTTTGAGAAGCAAACAAGCCAGCCCTCGCTGATGCCATCTGGGATCTTATCAGGCCTTATGTCCCAGATAATGCAGTTGATGGCAGCCAGTATGTCCTGGATGGTGGAGCACTTGTTCAACGCATCCCATGGTCCCATGGATCTACTTATAAAGACATATGCCACCAGTACACAGAGTATGTAAGGAAGAAGTATGGCAAGGCTGTAGTGGTGTTTGATGGATATGTAACAACACAAAGGACATGACACACCACAGACGGTCAAAAGGGAAGATTGGCGCCACTGTGACATTTACAGCCGACATGATTGTCACAATGCAGAAGGAACAGTTCCTGGCTAACAGGCAGAACAAGCAGCGATTTGTTTCCATGCTAAGTGAAGAGCTGCAGAAGGCAAACTGTGAGACATACCATGCCTCAGGAGATGCTGACCTGCTGATTGTGCAGAAAGCTGTGCAGTGTGCTACCACCAACAATACTGTGCTAATGGGAGATGACACAGACCTCTTAGTCCTTCTCTGCTACCATGCTAGCCTGGACTCGCATGACCTGTTCTTTTGTTCTGAGTCGAGGAAGAACACAAAGAAGCCTCGCATTTGGAACATCAAGGCTACAAAACAACTACTCGGCCCAGACATATGTAAGGACATCTTGTTCTTACATGCAGTTCTTGGATGCGACACTACATCTCGCCTCCACGGGATCGGGAAGGGAGCTTCCCTCAAGAAATTCAAAGAAAGCGAGATATTCCGAGAGCAGGCAGAGGTGTTCTATGCACATTCAGCTTCTACAGAGAACGTGGCAGAAGCAGGAGAGAAAGCGATGGTGATTCTCTACAATGGAAAATCAACTGACACCCTGGACTCCCTCCGTTATCATCGGTTTTGTGAGAAGGTGGCATCTAGCTCAACTTACGTTCAGCCACAGGTCTCACCACCAACATCAGGAGCAGCAAAGTATCACAGCCTGCGTGTGTACTTGCAAGTACAAGAATGGAAGGGATCTACAGATGGACCTCGTCCTACAGAGTGGGGATGGCAGAAGTGTGACGAGGGGTTTGTGCCAATTCAGACAACCCTACCCCCTGCTCCTGAAAAGCTTCTGCGGGTCATCAGGTGCAACTGCCAGGCTGACTGCAGCACCCTGAGATGCACATGCAAAAAGAACAACATCGAGTGCACTCCGGCGTGTGGAAACTGCAGGGGATCCAGCTGCACTAACTCAATACAGACGCCCTGTGACGAGAATGAAGATGACATTGTATAGTGTTGTGTTGCATGCACATATTTAATTGGTTCGTTTGATCAGCAGTTGATCAGGTATTTCTCTACAGTTATTTCTCTCCATTGCTCACGATGAGAATCGATGTGATGATGTGATCATAATAAATTGTCATCACTGATATATTGTATGTGGTTTTTTTTTGCTTCAAGGAAAAAATACAGCATGGTCAAATCTAGCATGCACAACAATGTAGGCTTGTACGGTCACCGACATATGGCTAAAAAGGCGTTTTTGGCGCACTGTAGGCTGGCTCCATAGGATCCCATTATAAAGGTTGAAAAAAGTATAAAACTTAGACTGCGATTTCTCAAAAAGTACAAAAGGTATCAAAAAGCTGAATAAGAGTAATAAAGTACTTAAAGTGGTAACCCGTTTAAAGTTTGAATGGAGTTTCTAGCTTAAAGTATGAAAGAATAGTTAGAGTTCAAAGTGGGCATGGTTTGAACAGTCCTCCCCTAGACTTACATTGTAAAAAAAAGGCTAAAAAGGAGTTTTTGGTAGGATCATATTTAGGTGATTTTCAAAACTTTCCCTTCATACAATTCCTTAGGACTTTTTTTCTCTCATTCAGAACATATTGAGGACACAAAATCCATTGAGTTTGTTTTTGTTGCAATTTGTGGGAGGTCAAGTTACATTATTACTGGACTATAGTTAGTAGGCCTATTGTTATCTTGTATTGCCAACAGCTCTGTCAGGAATCACTCATGTCATAGCTTAACCATTTAAAAATAGATAAAGACCCACCAGGGTGCATACAAACAGAGCAGAACAAAAGCAGGTGGAGGCTGAGGTGGAGAAAGTTCTTGCAAATAACAGTGGAAAAGCATACATCAGTGTACAGAGTCAATGTGAGAATAATGGCCTTTAAATAGACCACCAAATCAGTGCAGTGAGATATGATAAGTGTGGAAGAATTCAGCTGAGTCACTGAGCATAGCATGACTTGGAGTGTCCTGCCAGAACTAGGTAATTGATGTAGTGATAAATAAAAAGAAGGGTAGGTGACCATGAGTAGCAACCACCAATAGCTATCCATCCAACCATCAATTATATTTTCAGAAAAGGACTGATTTATGCCTTTTGTCCTTAGAAGACCCAGTGCTCATGTAACTTACTTCAATCTGATACTACTTACGATCATTTATAGTTTATAGTGTGAATTTACTTCACAAAGATTTATGTCAGTCTCAAAATCAGTAAATTCTATTCTGCAAATAAAAAGGGGGTAAAGAGAGTTTAGCCTCCATTACATCTCTGTTTACCAACCTTATTCCATGATATTTTAAGTCAAATTATTTTACTGCACTGGCAGATAATTTTGCTGTTTTTGTGAAGTTTCACAGCTATATACTGTAATTTCCTTCAAAACATTTATCTGAAAAAAATGTTTTAAAAAATGTTTCTTGATTCAAGATGTCACGTCTTGTTTCATGAATATTCAGTTAAACTAGCGACACTAAATTGCCATGAAACAAGGGAAATTCCACCTCTCCTCCTCCGTCTCCCCTCATCCATTTCCTTCCATTATCCTCTCTCCTCTTTTCTCCTGGTCTTGACACTGAGAGGCATCATTCATCTTTAGAGGTCTGAGTTCTTCTGTCTCAGTTTGATGGGTGATCTCTCTCCTCACTCTAATGACTATTATCTTTAATTCACAGTCTCAATTAACGACTTACTGCAGGTCAGTGATTAACAATTACCTGATAAGGGCCCTGACAAACTAAAGGGGGTAGGGGTGTGGGATGGGGGATGGTGGGGCACATTGCAGAAAATGCCTAAATGGATTATATTTAGTGTAGGATGTTTACAGTGAAGAGAAGTGAAAGGCATGTGTTTGTGGTCAAATTCTTGAGTCTTTTGTAGTACATTGATTGCTTATTGATAGGCGCATGCTTTATTAAATTGTAGCCATTTAAATATATCAGCTCAATGCATAATATGACAAACTAGAAAAGGCTACATTTTCTGAAGAAAATTTGTGCTTGCTGTCCTTGCAACAGTCACTTTGACTTTGTGTTTGCAGTACTAGCAGTGGTCACAGAGGGTCACAGAGGGCCAAATAGAGAGATAGAGAGCTGTGTGTGTATCTTACACAGTGAAAATACACTGTAGAAGGTCATACTTGCATTGACTAATGACTGGAATACCTTAGAAAAACTACAGGTGGCAGTGACTATATCAAATGACTGAATACAGGGCTTAAATGTTAAAGGTCCCATATTATGCTGTTTTTGGCAGTTTAAAACATTTCCCAGTGGTTTTTAAAACAAGGTTTTGAATTCTGTTACAAAAAAACACACAAATCCAGCCTCTGTGGTGCCTCTCCATCCTCTCAGTTTCTTCCCTCATTCACTATGCATTGTTCTGAGTGGGCGGGGATGCTATGATAATGAGGCATTGGTCTGACTGGTTGCCTGATCGGCTGGGTGAGGGGGGAGGGTGCAGATGCGGAAAAACTGCAAAACCAACATGGCAGCTGCTACAGGAGAAAACTCTGTGACCGAACATATAAGACTGTACATGTTTGAGCCAGAATCTGACAACTGAACAAGAGGAGGCAGCTGCCGAAGTTTTACAGACACGGTTACAGCAGGATGTCTCTGACTGGTAGGTTGAAATTTGAGTGTGTTGTTGGTGCTTTCTCACTGTGCGTGTGTATATGGTTGTGTTGGCTATGTTGTCTTGATGGCTAGCCATAGCGGACTAATTTGTATCCCATAAAAATTATATCTACCGTTACCTGCCGGAGTGTCTTGCTTTGTGAGTGTGTGTTTTTGTTTTGTCATTATACGGTAACTACTGGCTTACTACTACTACTACTACTACCTGGCTACTTTGAGCTGCTGTAATGTTATTCCATGAAATGTCTTACAATTGCCGTTGTACTGGCTAGCGATAGGAAACAAATTGATGTGAAGACGCAAAAGACAAAAATCATCTTCAGGGAATACAAATATTGTCACAATACCGGCAAACCATATGGTTATGTCCCATGCTATCTACCGTCTTGGACATATGACTGTCGTAATTTATGCCAGTGTTATTCAGCTATAGTTCAACAGTTTGAGATCTAATGTATATGTACAACTATAGCTGAAATATTCAAACATTGCATCTCATGGAGGCCTGCTGGTCATTCCCCCTGTACATAACACTGCACATCTTACCAGTTTCGGAGTTGACACCTTTATTGTTTATGTCCTAAGTTACATTAATTTGTACAGTATTCACATCTACTCTAAATTGTCTGTGCTAAATAATAAACATATAATATACATAAACATAATTGTCAGTGTAATCCTACTATAAATGAGGAAATCTCTGTCCGTCCGCATCCATTTTGCTCCTCAACGGGTTGGCCAATCAATCTGAAACTGCACATGGCCATTGAGCATTGGCATAGGCAGGGACTAATGGAGCTCATTTTTCCATTTTTACAAATTTACACTGTTTATGCGCCTTTTTGGCAAGTCTGCGCGGAGTTGTGGCGCGCGCATCCCCGGAAGTCTGCATGTAGTTGTGGCGCGTGCATCCCCGGGTATCTCTGCGGAGTTGCGGCGCGCGCATCCCCGGAAGTCTGCACGTACTTGTGGCACGCGCATCCCCGGGTAGGGACTAGTGTTCTTATAAACCTTGCAAAATTCAATAGCAGTTACCCTTTCTCATTCCTTAGGTTACCAGAAGAATGAATCAGCTTCAGGATCCACCTACATGCATGGTGGATCATCCTGGTCTGGAGCCTGTAGGTTTGAATGTGTTCTAGGTACAGAATGCAATGAACATTTATAAAGCAGACTATGGGCCTTTACAGCTTAGAGGTATAGAGCAGTAAGTATCTTTTATGCATTCTGTGCATGAATTGATTTGCCAAATAATGATATGGCCAACATGTGACTTTTGATAATACTGTACATGACAATAAATTTGAGTAAAATAACTGTGTTGTTATACTTTATTACATATCCATGTAGAAAAACAACTTTAGCACACCTAAAAGTCTTTTGGTGACATAGGACGAAAAAGTTACTGAAAAAGTAATATAATCCCACACAGTGTCTACACTTGCATCGTGCTTTATTACGTTTCAGTCATTGAAATGTAATAAAGCACCATGCAAGTGTAGACAGTGTGTGGGGTTATATATATTTTGCCTTTACACACCAATGTAAACTAAATGTGAAACTAATAAGTAACCACAATACTGTCTGTTCATACAGAATTACATTATTTTATTATAGAAAAGGCATAAAAAAAGCACATGTAAAAAGATATACTGCTTATGCAGGACCATAATGGGGTGCTGCTATGTTACAAAATGTACATCTGTGAGTGTACACAGGGGAGTGTTCCACCGTAGCAGTTATTGCAGTGTAGTAAAGTAGTGCAGTATCAATCACAAAAATGATTTATAATTTGATTTTAGTTATGTTATGTAATCTTGGAACACACCCAACTACAACCTGACCTCATGCCAGTTAACCAAAACAAAGGAAGAAGAGACTATAGTAGACTATAGTAGTAGTATTCAAATTAAATGTATTCACAGTATGTGTACCCTCTTCTCAGTGGTTACAGGTGTCTAGCCTACAGATCCTTTGTCAGCTAGTGCTGGGGCTTTCTAGGTTGCAGGATAAAGCCCAATGTCCACCAGATGTGGCACGGAAGCGGAACGGCCGGGGCACGGGATTGGAACGGCTCCGGAATGGAAGGCAATGTACACCGCACGTGTTTGATTGAATCGTATGCATCACCCGCAAGTCACTAAAGTGCATTTTCACGCTTGTCAGACACAAGTGGATCCGGCAAAAATAGACCAGACGCAGAAAAAGAACGGAGCGGCAGAAACTGCCGTACGGGTTCCGTGCCGCTACCGCAACGCATCCGCACCCAGTGGACATTGCAGCGTTGATTCACATGGGCACGAGTCTGTTCCGGCACACGCACAGCTTCCGTGCTGGAGCCGTGCCGCATCTGGTGGACATTGGGCTTAAGAGTAGTGATACCAATGTGTGTGGTGTTGTGCATACGCTGTGACTTCCCTGATGCTGCCAGCTGCGTTGGGTTCAGACTCCCTCTTGATTGAACCGAGACACGAAGCCACAATGACGTCCTCCTTGGCTGGCCTGTCAGACTGAGCGCACAGGTCTTCTGGGATGGGGATCTTCAAAACCTGGCTCACACAAGGTGCAGGGTCCTGGAAGACGTGATCAAAGATGAGGTCCATCAACTCATCGACGTAATCTGTGGAGTAACAGAAACACAGAAAAAGTCAGTTGTTCTATTACAAAAGAATATACATCGCATACTACTGTGTCCTGACACTGGCAAGTAGCAGAATGTGCAATTTTGATTTAGAGATTTTATACTATAGTTTATTCTTTGTTATGACATTTGTATATTTATTTAATTTTTATATTTACAATGTTTTGTGTGTGTAGTAAAAATGTGTGTTGGTAAACATACTGAAAGTTTTCTCAGGCGGTCGGCGCTGACCCAGGGTCCTCCTCATCCTCTTCCTCCTCCATTAGGTCAAGACGGGTCTCTTGGATGGTCTCTTGATAGGTGAGGAGGTCAGACTAGGTTGTGGGGGAACAAAGGGGACAGTGGAAGTGCCAACTCCTAAATCTCTGCAGGACACTGCTGCTTGGGTACCTTGTATACACAGAAGCAGATTTTGAAAAGCCTGTCAATGACATCAGATTGTGCAATATGAAGTAATGAAAAAAATAACTAACTTTTCATGTCTGAGCTGCAGTGAGTCATTCCTGTAAAAAATTCTGAAGACAATAACTGGTGTATTCAACATATCGTCTGCCTGACCACAAACCTGTACTTCTGATGTGATGCTGCATTGTTTTCAAGCGGTCTGGCACTGGGGGGGCAGTCTGGCAGCCAACATGTACCATTGGGGATGTCTGAGATGTGCTGGCCTAATAGCAGGGAATAGAAATGTTTAATGCAACTGATTATCTCAAATATTTTTTTAGGATATTGCATCATGACTAATACCTACACCTTACAATATACTGCAATCCAATACTATATTACCTCAAACTACAGCCTCAATAATTACTATGTGGTTGATTCTAAATGTTTCCAACAGTCTCAAGAAAAATAGGACATCATAACCTCCACAAAGGTAGCATTGCATGTTTGCTGCCGGATCACGACCAGTTGGGATAGATCCATCTTTCACAAACCACCAAAATAGCTCTTTTGATCAGGACAGTTTTGCTGCAAATCCTGCTTTGTACTGACACTCGTTTACGAACCGTCCGAGGCAAAGTCATTAGCACAAACATACACATTTGGACTAAGTTAACTGTAGTCGGAACGTATTGTCAAAAATACGTTCCAACCACTCTTTCCTTTTTTTCTTGAGATGCTGAAGGGAATGTAGAGATTTGTGTTCAGCCTTGCATCCAACAACAAGACATTTAGCGTGCTTTGCTCTTGCTCTCGACATCTTCTAAGCTGTAGCAGCAAAGTCTCTCCCCGAGTCCACAGACAAAGCGGAAGTTCACTGTCAGCCTGTCTCTGGGCTGCCATTAAGGGTTGCCATATCTGATATGGCAACCCCACTTTTTTGATGTATGATATGTCTATGTAACGTAAAAACTGTAGACAAAGAAAGATGCCAAAAAAATGTCTGCAAGAAAAAAGACAATAGTAATAGTGTGCTTTGCCTACAGCAAGCACACTAATGAACCCTAATAAACCAGCACAAAAACAATAGGGTTCTACCCCTTCGGGGTATGAACCCTAATAATAATAAACCAGCACAATCCTTATAGGGTTCTACCCCGTCGGGGTATGAACCCTAATAATAATAATAATAACTAGAAAAGGCTAAATTTTCTAAAGAAAATTTAAAGTGTGCTTGCCGCCCTTGCAATGCCCCTGCCCTTAGACTTGGCGTTCACTAGTTTTGCTAAGCCGTGCAGCATTGCAATCGAAATCACAGATTCCCAGCTTTCCAAGGACCGTAAACGCATCACAATCATAGAGCTCACAACAATATGTTTGGTATTGAATGAAACTATAGATTCCCAGCTTTCCAAGGACCTTAAACGCATCACAAAGACGGCAGCCGAGGCTGACAGAAAGCCCATGTGGGGAACTCATGGTCTCTGTCGCCATCTGCTGGCTGTGTCGAAGCACTGACATGAATGAGCTTGAGCATTGATTCATCATGCCACTTTTTACACTCTCCCCCCGTCTCCCTGTGCCGTCAAGAAAGAATGCTGGGGTTGAGGTGGCTGGTTCTGTTGTTCCAGCTGTCATTTATCCGCGTGAGAGAGCTGGAAATAAAGCTTCCATATGTAGGCTAAAGACTATACGCGCATGCAGTGGAGAAACGCACATAACTGCACAATATTTGCTCAGAGGAACAGCAACAACAGTGCTGGCACAGACAGCATAGCCTACTATTCATTAAAGTGGTTATGTATTTTCTTTAAGGGATCAGTTGTTGTAGCCTAGTAAGGTGTAGTAACCGAAAGTAATGTTAAAATGGGAAAATATCAATATCAAGCCAGAGATTGGCAGCTGGGTCTTGCATTCCCTAAAGCAAAGAAATGCAAAATATTGTACACAAAAGTTACATCTGCTAGCTTCCCATGTTTGGTTTACTGTCACCATACAGATTTAAGGCAGTTTGTGGAGGATAAAAGCTTAGTATGTTGTATCGTCTGTCGTAGCCCCACACCAACTGCAAATGATGCACTGCAAGTTTTAACAGGTGCAACGGCATGTGAAGATGAGGTTGCATTGAACATAGCATTGCAGGGGGAGAGCTTGTAAAACGCTGTGGTATGGTCGTACAATCATTGTAAAAAAAAACAAACTGTGTGATTCCCCGCACGCGATTGGACAAAAGTAGGCTAGTTGAATCTAGAAAGGGACCGAGTCAACATGGTCTAGAGTGTGTGTGTGTGTGTGTGTGTGTGTGTGTTGGGGCAAAGAATTGCATTTGCCTAATCTGAAAAACCGTATAATGGATGTCGTGAGAACGTAATAGAACACTCCTTATGAGCCACACACTTTGAGCGGCGTCTCAACCATTGCGGCCGGCGGATGAGCTCCAGACGGCAGATTCTTCGTGAAGCACGGGGAATCAGCCGCCCGCCCGGCTCGAACGAGAGGTTGGCCCCCCGCCTCTCGTCTCCGACGGCGGGGTCGATTTCTCCTAGACGCCGGCCAGCGTATACGGAGCGAGAGCGGACGAGTTTTCAAAATACCCCGCTCCCCCGCTCATTGGACCGTTCTGCTGACGTCATCGATGCGTCGCCTCAGAGGCAAGCGGACGTGTGTGAGGCCAGTGTTTGTGTCACAGCGTTGGCAACGCCGTTTTGTGTGTGTGTGTGTGTTGGTTGAAGGAATGGCATGTGCCTAATCGTGAATATCTGAAAAACCGTATAATAGATCTTGTGGAAAAGTAATAGAACACTCCTTGTGAGTCACACACGTTGAGCGGCGTCTCAACCATTGCGGCCGGCGGATGAGCTCCAGACGGCAGATTCTTCGTGAAGCACGGGGAATCAGCCGCCCGCCCGGCTCGAACGAGAGGTCGGCCCCCCGCCTCTCGTCTCCGACGGGCGGGCTTGATTTCTCGGCGGCCAGCGTATATGGAGCGAGAGCGGACGAGTTTTCAAAATACTCCGCTCCCCCGCTCATTGGACCGTTCTGCTGACGTCATCGTTGTCTCCTCGCAGAGGCAAGCGGACGTCTTTCTCATAGCGCTGTCAACGCCGTTTTGTGTGTGTGTGTGTGTGTGTGTGTGTGTGAGAGAGAGAGAGAGAGAGAGAGAGAGAGAGAGAGAGAGAGAGAGAGAGAGAGAGAGTACAGGAGGAGAGTAGCGTGGTTCTACTCTGTGTCCTTTTTGTATTAGGCTACTGGCCGCTATTAATTCATTTCAGTTTGTTATTGACTGACACAGAAAATACTAACAATCCCCCCACCCCCACAACCCGGTGCCATCACTGTCTGTGTGTTGTGTGAAAAAGTGAAATGTAATTGTGAATACCTGAAAAAAACAAGACGATCTATTAGAAAAGTCATAGTAGACTTTTCCTCATTGAGGCGGACATTCATAAATCTTTTATTGTGAGGTTATAGCCTATTCCAGATACAAAGCATAGCCTCACGTCCACATGAGCGACTATAAAGCAGCGCTCGAATATAAATGTGATTAGACTCTTCATGATCACTGGGTGTTCAGGCCTACCAGCATTGTATGTACGTTGCCATGGGTATGTAGCAACTTTGTTGATACGCTATTGCCTTGTGTTCCCGCGCCACCTAGAGTTACGTGATTGGCCAGTGTTGATACGTTTGGATTTGGCGCTTCGGATAATGCTATAAATGCAGCAAATCTTGCCATAGTCTGTAGGTCTCCTCACCATGGCTGACTACAATGCTCGTGTTTGGATCGTCGGGAGCTCGCTGATCGCCAGGCTGCAGGCGCATTTAGCAGCGTTTGAACTGGACCAGAACCTGGGGATGAATTGCTATGTCACCTGGGACGGTAGAGGCGGTAGACGGTGGGAGCACCTGCTGCCTCTTCTCCGCTCGGCGCGTGCGGCCACACGCGACGACCCAGATGTGATGGTGGTTCACCTCGGCGGGAACAGCATCGGCATGGCAGGGAACGACAGGCTCAGTTTGATGTGGCGGATGAAGTCGGACATCAGGGAAATCGACTTGTTGTTTCCCAACACTAAACTGATGTTCTCGGACATCCTCCCTCGCTGGAACTGGAGGGGTCAGACCGCTGCCAGCGGATACGGCCTCGAAAGGACCAGGCGGTGGCTCAACGGGGTCATGTTTGGCTTCATGTCAGACATGGGTATGGGGTGCATTCTGCATCCCAACATTGGCATGGATCATTTGGATAGGGATGGCACTCACTTAAATTTAGAGGGGAATAGAGTGTTTTTACAAAACATTTGCACAGCTCTGGCCTTCCAGCTCCAGTGATCTTACACACTGTCTGCCCTCAAAGGCTCTTTTAAGAGCCACCCACTGTCTCATAAAGAGCATTAACCTATTACATCTGGAGGCGACAGCCAGCTGTGGGCTACTTTCGACTCCTTCACATGGCAGCTAATGCAGTGTTTTCTATGAAAATCACATTTTATAATGAAACCGTGTCATTATTATTCATGATTAGGAAATTCTGGTTTTCTATAGGCTACTATATATGTCAAATGATGACCTGCCATGCTAAAAAATATGTTTTTAACTTCATGATCAAGGTGAGAAATAGTGACGTGCAGTCATAAGCAGAGCGAGTAGCATGTTCCCACTGTAATACAAAATATCATAGGGGAAATACTGATGTAGCCTAAGTGATGCAGTTGTGTCCGCTTTACTGTCACCGTACTGATTTAAGGCAGTTTGTGGAGGATAAAAGCTTGGGATCTTGTATTGTCTGTCGTAGCCCCACACCAACTAAAAATGATCCACTGTAAGTTTTAGCAGGTTCAACGCCATGTGAACATGAGGTTGCATTGAACAGTATAGTATTGCAAGGGGAGAGCTTGTAAAACGCTGTGGTGTGGTCGTCCAGTCATTTAAAAAAACTGTGATTCCCTGCACGCGATTGGAAAAGTAATAGAACACTCCTTGTGAGTCACACACGTTGAGCGGCGTCTCAACCATTGCGGCCGGCGGATGAGCTCCAGACGGCAGATTCTTCGTGAAGCACGGGGAATCAGCCGCCCGCCCGGCTCGAACGAGAGGTCGGCCCCCCGCCTCTCGTCTCCGACGGGCGGGCTTGATTTCTCGGCGGCCAGCGTATATGGAGCGAGAGCGGACGAGTTTTCAAAATACTCCGCTCCCCCGCTCATTGGACCGTTCTGCTGACGTCATCGTTGTCTCCTCGCAGAGGCAAGCGGACGTCTTTCTCATAGCGCTGTCAACGCCGTGTCCTCCATCTCTCCCGCCGCCGCTGTCGTGTGCCCCATCTCTCCCGCCGCCGCTGTCGTGTGCCCCATCTTTCCCGCCGCCGCCGCCGCCGCTGCCGCTGTCGTTTCAGGCATCTCTCCCGCCGTCGCTGCCGTCCCCACCGCCGTTGCCATGTCCCCCACGGACACTCTGTGAGTCCTCGATGTGGAGGGAGAAGGGGAGATGTGGTGTATTGTATGTAGTATTGTATGTTGTATATTGTTTGTTGAAGTTTGAAGTTTGTTTTGTAATATGTGTTAAAGTTTAATAAAAAATACGAAAATGTTGAAACTTGTGAAATTGTATTATTATTAATTATGGGTTATGCATGGAATTGATACAGTTTTCGGTCCTATTCACTTCATGGGCTACCTATATCCAGGGGTTAAAGTGGGATTTGGCAGGTGGGGGTGGGGGGGTGGGGGGGGAGATACATAATTGTTGGGGGGGTCAGAAAAAAATAGTAATTTAAAACAAATTTCCTGCATTTCTACACCACCTAACCTCTTTGATTAAGTCAAGAAACAGCAACCCTGTATAATGTTAACCAAAAATGTAAAATTATGTTATATTACTAGATTTCAGCATTGAGCTGCTTACATTCATGATTTTGCATAGGCATACTAACCTAAAAACCTATTATTGGGAATCGCGAGAAAGTTTCAGAGCGACAGACACAGAGCGTCCCGTAACCATAGCAACTCACTCTCAATCCTGCCTGCGTGAGCAAGGCGCGAGAGGAGAGGGAGAGACGCAGAAGTGCCGCTGACTGAGATTACTCTGAGCACCATGCATGGGAATAAATTACAATATAATAGATTTGTGTATATTTCTCGCTATTCAGATGGTCTGAATAACTCTCTGCTGCACGGTGCTGCTCTGTCTCGTCTGTCCGTGCGCTGTCAGCGTCTCTTTTCACGCCGCGACGTCATCAGTTATGAATTTGTTTTTCACCGCGTGAGAAAAATGGACTTGTGGCGTGAGAGCGTGTGAAAAATGTCTATTGCGTGAGTCTCACGGTCAATGCGTGAGAGTTGGCAGCCCTGTGAACTCGCTTGACATTATTATGTATGAAACTGCCAATCAGATTTATTTACTTATTAATCGAAGGTGCCGGAACGCCGTTCCGGATCGTTCCGGCCCACTTTAACTCCTGCCTATATCTGAAAAAAGCACAATGACCAGCAGGTCTAATGGAGTAGGCTATAGAGATGTAGTAGTCTTGTAGGTTTGAAACTTTAGTGATTCATCAGGTAGCTTAAATGGGGTTGTACCACTGTAAATACATGCTACATGCAACACTACCATGTCAAAGATATCTACAAAGTTGGCCTCAACCAGTTAGGTGCAGAGTAAGCAATGCAGTAATACTGCAATGTAGTCTTGTACGGGATTTATGGTAGGAGCATACATGAGCTCAAGTATATTTAGGACAGTTTTGGTGGGATCATGATGAGTGTGCTAAAACATGAATATGAGACCAATTGTGTTGTCATTGAAGTAGCTCCCTGTGTCTTACAGGGTTGAACAGAAAGTAGGTGAAGCTTGCTTACCTACAAATATATTCATGGCCATGTATGTGACTGAAAGACGTGATTACTGTATGTAATATGGTAAGATGTATGAATTTCCATGTAGTTCAAAGTTGGATAATATACAGTTTATGTTTTAGCAAAGTCAATACTTCATATACTTTGAGTGGTAGTTTGAAAATGTTTTCTTCAACAGAAAGTAGCATCATATGGTTAAGTTTGACATGGCACTATATGTGAGCAATTATTTTGTATTTCAAAGACATTTAATAATAACATAGTGTATACAGTGAAAATAGAATATAGTCAGGTACGTAGTTATGGATTTAGTGTAAAAGTGGAAAAAGTAACAAACAAGGTAATTTGTCATATTTGCTGTGAATATTTATTTAAATGTGTTGTGTCCATCATAAGGTTTTTGAGATGTGTATTCATGATTAGGCAAGTGTTGTTGGCTCAAGTTTATTGTTTGTGTCTTAACCTGTTAAGCCCATGACCTAGTCCTAGGAATACAACGGCCAAAATAACATATCCAAATTTATCCAAGTTTATTGGCAAGTAAAGTTCACAATACAAGGAATTTGCCTTGGTATGTAGGTGCATACAATAAATATGGAGAAATAGAAAGTATAAGTAAAAAACACAACAAGAACTGTAAGTCAAAGTCAAGAAGATAAATACAAAAAACAAAAAGAGATATTGACAATACAGAATATGAAAAAATATCATAGAAAATTTGCAATATATCTGCTATTGAAGTGAAATGGAAAAGCTGTACAGTTAGTGCAGGAATGTGCAAAATATTGACCAGAGGAATGTTCACTGTACAGAATGCATAAATGTAACGCATTGAGTCAGATGTGGAGACTGTATGTTACTGTAGCGTGTAGTGTCTATGTGGGGGAGGGGGTAAGGGTTTGTGTCAGTGGGGGTCCCGGGCCTTGTTGATGAGGCCAGCTGCAGATGGGAAGAAACTGCTCTCGTGGCGTGAGGTTTTGGTCTTGATGGACCGCAGCCTCCTGCCAGAGGGGAGTTTTTCAAAAAGTTTGTGTTTAGGGTGGGAGGGGGCAGCCACAGTCTTTCCTGCTAGCCTCAGGGTCCTGGAGGCGTACAGATCCTGGAGAGAAGGCAGATCGCAGCCAATCACCTTCTCAGCGGAGCGAATGATACGCTGCAGTCTGCCCTTGTCCTTGGCAGCAGCAGCAGCGTACCAGATGGTGATGGAGGACGTGAGGATGGACTCAACGATGGAGGTGTAGAAGTGCGCCATCATCGTCTTTGGCAGGTTGAACTTCCTTAGCATCCGTAGGAAGTACATTCTCTGTTGTGCTTTTTTGGTGAGGGAGCTGATGTTCAGCTGGGTGATGATGGTGCGCAGGAAGCGGATGGACTCCACAGTGTCGACTGGGGAGTCTCTCAGGGTGATGGGGGTGAGTGGGGCCGGGTTCTTCCTGAAGTCCACAACCATCTCCACTGTCTTTACAGCGTTGAGCTCTAGGTTGTTCAGTCCGCACCAGGACACCAGGCGATCGATCTCCCGCCTGTAGGCTGACTCATCCCCACCATAGTTGAGCCCAATGAGGGTGGTGTCATCCGCGAACTTCAAGAGCTTGACAGACTGATGACTGGAGGTGCAGCTCTTGGTGTACAGGGAGAAGAGTAGAGGGGAAAGAAAGCAGCCTTGAGAGGAACCGGTGCTGATGGTCCGGGAGTCAGAGACGTGTTTTCCCAGCTTCACGTGATGCTTCTTGTCCGACAGGAAGTCTGTGATCCAACTGCAGGTGGAGTCAGGCACACTCAGCTGGGAGAGCTTGTGCTGTAGCAGAGCCGGGATGATCGTGTTAAAGGCAGAGCTGAAGTCCACAAACAGGATCCTGGCGTAGGTTCCTGAGGTGTACAGGTGCTGGAGGATGAAGTGGAGGGCCATGTTTACTGCATCGTCTACAGACCTGTTGGCTCTGTAGGTGAACTGCAGGGGGTCCAGGAGTGGGTCAGTGATGTGTTTGAGGAGTGACAGCACAAGGCGCTCAAATGACTTCATCACCACAGACATCAGGGCGAGGGGTCTGTAGTTGTGAAGTCCTGTGGTCCTTGTTTTTTTGGGGACGGGGATGATGGTGGAGGTCTTGAAGCAGGCTGGTATGTGGCATGTCTCCAGTGAGGTGTTGAAAATGTCTGTGAACACCGGAGACAGCTGATCAGCACAGTGCTTCAGGGTGGATGGAGAGACAGGAATCAGGTGGATCATGACGTGGTCAGAGTATTTTCTTATTTACTAGTAATAATAAAATGCAATATACACAGAATAAAAACAAAAGGTTGAAGTAGGTGATTTCAGTGGGGAGGATGTCTGATGTAATGAAGTACATCTGTGTTACAGTGGTCTGGTGTTGAATGTGTTCTTCTGAAATGAAAGGAAATATGTGTTAGTAACTAGAATAAATACAGAAAGTTCTACACTACCTTGTACACACTGAAAAAAAAGAAATACATAGTAGAAATCTTTCATGAATTTACCCACACAGTCACCATCATGTACAATACAATTCATAATAATGAAGATACAAGCTTGGACATTAATGTAAACCTGTGTGCACTTCAATAGATAGAGACACCCCATATGAAACAAGAAATTGTAACACTAGGCTTTACCAGTGACTTTTATAACCTTTACCTCAATGTGTTGTTGTTTTTGTATGCTGCTTGTCAGTGGAGCTGCTGCTGTTCTCTGTGTGGTCTTTACTGTTGTCATCTTTTAGTTTATCTGTATCAGCTGTCCTGTGCCTGAAAATAATGAGATAACACACTGCAGAGTCAGTTCTATCACAGAACCCTCATAGGCACCATCATGCATTGTACAATGTATAATAATGAAAATGTAAGCATGCGTATCAATGTAAAACTGTGTGCACTTAGATGAGGAGACCACATATCACAAAATGTACTGTGAGCAGTCTAAGCTTTTATGGTTCTGTGTTGGTGATTGTACAGTACACCATTGAAATAGTAGATGGCAGCTGCGTTCTTTGTTGGAAGTAATAACGGGAAATGTCATAGTGTTTACATT